>NC_058089.1:55791090-55904650 GCF_014858855.1 Bufo gargarizans
ATCTGTTGGAGAGACTGGATTTTAAGACACTTGTATCTCCAGGACAGCCAACTCTCAACCATGGTAAGTAGCAATATGCATCCTTTTGTATCCTATTATACCTCTAGGATGTCCTGTTTTTTTTGTAATATGGGATCATGTTTGTCTTTTTCTTTTTTCTTACATCTCTTCCACCTTAAAGACTTCTATTGCCTTTAGCAAAAAAACTAACAAGAAAAACACCCTAACTGTGCTTGTACTAGAACTTTAATGGAAATGTTAGGATTTTAGAAGGTCTGATGGCAGGCTGCTGTATTGCAAACTTGGAGATAGAGGATTGCATGGCACTCTCTCTCTCTATCTCTCTCTCTTTCTCCCTCTCTCTGTGAGGGATCTGTTATTTAGTGCATCTGATAAAGATCACACTGAAGGAGGAATGAGTATTTGTCTGCATGGAATGGAGAAGAACATTACAGCTAGGGTTTCTAGGAAAGCTATGGAGGTGACTGCTTTGCCTAAATCCATAGGTGGCTATGGTAAAAAAAAAAAAAATAAAAAATAGGGGGGCAATTCATTTGCTAAGCATAAGGGTTCAAACAACATGTGATCACCCATGAACAGGATGAGTTTGGCAAGGTACTATTCACGTGACTGTGAGTGTGGGTATGGACCAGTGTGGAGCAAGTATCATAGAGTTGCTTCATAAAAAGCCAAATAATTCTAGCCCTCCATAGGGGTGATGGGATTTCAGCACCATGGACAGCAGCACTGGCTGACTAGTGCAGAATGGGGAGACTCCAGAATGCTGCTGCTGCCTGTCCCTGCTGCTGCTGCTGCTGCTGCTCTCACTCTCTCTTTCTCACATGGCATCTCTTTTTCATTTGCTTAATCCAAGCTGTCTGAAGAGATCATTCCACTAAAGGATCAACCTCAGTTTGTATTTTGTTTTTGGAGCATGTTGGATATTTCCCCTGGAAGTGGAGCACCCATAGTGTTAAGTTTAGGGAAAGCTGTGGATCTATTGTCATTCTTGTATTAGCTTTTACTAAGGTAAGCACAGCGGGTAGATGGAGCATTTAGATAGTCTTTGCTTATTTCTTTTTATTTTTTGCGGGGGGTTTTAGTGGTCTTGTGGTCTTGCTTGTTTGTCACTAAGCTTTCATGAATGAGCTTGCAATTTTGTAGCTTAGTGTCATGATGCCAGCAGATTAAATCGTTTTAGCAAACGCTTGCGTGGCGTGTTACTTAACAGGAGTCTTGCATGTCAGAAAAAAAAAAAAATCAATGATCACAATTATTTCCTATGGGAGACCCAAAAAAATCCCCTTAATATAGGAGCTTTGGGGCTTCCTTTGTCTGTACCTTGCATGATGGCTAATAATAAAAATCTGCTGCTGCTGCTGCTAAAAATAACAAGGGGAAGTCAGCATTTTTTTTTTTTTTTTGTGAGGCAAATCACAGGTAAGCCTCTGGGTCCCAAGATAGTCAAGAGGGTGCTCCTCAGCATCTATGGTAGCCCTCCTCCTCCTCCTTGTCTTCTACAGGCTGGATGTCCCTGGAATCTGCATCCTCAGCACCGAAAGGGTTACCACTCCTTGGAGAGGATATACCTTAACCCCTTAGTGCCCCCCCTTCCCAGTAGACATTGGTGCAAGGCTGCTAGATAATTCATTGGTTAATTGAATCCTGGATCTATGTTCCAGCCTTAAGTGTCAGGTAATTTAGAGGGGGGGGGGTGTTTAAGGGTGAATGGGGAAAGACTCAGGGTTTGGAGCTCTTTGGGGAATCACCTCTACTTCATGGATAAATTAAAATGTAATGTATTAAGTATGCACTGAAAAAATATATATATTCTGCCATAAATGCTCCGGTAATTGTCTTGTTCCTGTATCCATTGTGGTGCAGATGAGAGCAGAGATCTCCTAGATCAGATAACTGGCTCAGCCCAGACAGTGCAAAAAAGAAAAAAAAACTGCTTTATATTTACATTCTTAAAAAAAAAAAAACATTCAGACACAATAGACCCCCCCCCCCCCCCTTCCCCGTTTACTATTCTGGGGCTTCTCGTCAATTTGGGGGTGTCTTCCTCCCTTTAGGCAGACACTATGTTCATCTAATGTCTCCTATCTCTGCTTGCCATGGAATAAAACAAGATCTCTATTGCCTCGCACTATCTCTTGCCACCTCTTCTCTGTTCTATCATCCATCTTCCTGCACATCTCAATGGCCAGGGAAAGGATAAAAAATAAATAAAAATGCTGCATGCTATAAGAAGATAGAGACCTTTAAGATGGCATAGATATATTAAGGGATCAACACCTTATATAACCCAGGCTAGATGATAAGGCGAGAGAGGATGTGAGTGGTGCAGAGGAGAGAAGACAATAATGAGAGCAAGGGGTGGGGTGGTGGTGGTGGTGGGGGGGTCATATCTTAACCTGGGAGAATGGATGTAGCACAAATTGTTCTCAAATCGACCTGTTTTCTCCAGTTTCCCGGAGGTGGGGGGGTTCTGATCAATCTCATGAAATTTCCAAGCTTGTAACAAAAAGGAACTCCAGCCCAAACCACCCACCCACCTACCCAGATGGTGCTTCTTTAAATAAGAATCTGCAGGGCTGAACGTTACAACGAGAGGCTGATTAATCCACAGCAATTAAAGGCGCACTGTCTCCTTTTTTTTTGTTTTTTCTCACAATCCTCGTCCTCCTCCACAGACAACTCTGCCGTAGAAATAGCCTCAGCAAGAAAATAATAGTATTAACAGCTCCACTGTGAGTGCAAAACCTCCCGACGACCCCCCCCCCCCTCTTTTTGGTTCACCCTCTTTACAGTTGCTATGGGTTCCCTATAATAAAGGGAATTTTTAACCCCTGCTTGCCCTTCGCATGGACCGCGCCGAGCTGCATTGCGTGAAATTTTCTCTCCCCCCCCCCCCCACCACCCCCGTAATAGAATTATCATGAACCTGCCAATTTGTCTGACAGCTGAAGTGAGAAAATTACACACACACTTACGGTGGATAGCCATTTGGAACAGAGGGGGGGCGATTGTGGAGCTTGAAATGTGTAATTTACTACAACACTCAAGTGTAATATCTCATTCTTCCTTAACCATCCTCAATCATCATCATTACAGGGTGCATCGTTCCTGTTTATTAACCCCCCACTTGACTAGATTAGCTCTTTCTGAAGCTAAACATACGCCTCCGTCTATAGATGCCTAGACGGGGTTCGCATTATGGAAACCATTTGCATTGCCTAGGCACATGTCTGACAATACCGACGAATCCGCCTTTACTCCCTTGATCGCTGTGATTGCGTTCACATTAATTAAGCCCCCCGAGGCCTGCATTATGTACAGAATGTTACCTCTCGTATCACAAGGGGTCAGTTCACGATTGGATTCTCTGGCAAAATGTAAATAAATAAATAAAATAAATAGTAAATAAATAAACAAGTAAAACAAATAAATGCACCATAGGTCGACCTGTCCGCGTACATTTTCTGCAATGCCCACAGGACGGGCGCAGGAAGTGAATATATGGCAACTAGATGCTATGCAAAGAAGAGCTTGCAATCTTCCCTGTTGCCTGTAGATACTGTAGATTTCCTTCTGAGCTCTATGGGAGTCTCGGATTGCTAGAGGCTTTCTGACGTCAGTAGCAACATCCAATGCCTTAAAGGGAGTGTCAGGTGTTGCTACAAATCCATGCCCTCCCACTCCGGAATTCCATGAATGATGCACTGTAGACTTCTCTGCAGTCACTTTTTTTTTTTTTTTACTACAAAGGAAGTTTTGGATTGGTTACTGAGTGTGTGGATGTTTAGCTGGCCTCCAGACTGCTCCAATGAGGTTATAGCTACAGCATCTATCATATAGAGACAGTGCACACAAAGTCCGGCCCAAAAAATAAATAAAAAATCTCCAGATCCAATAAGAAAAAATAAATAAAGATGCAGGATCTTAAAAGTGGGTGACTGTATAGGCTTTGAGAAACCTACAAGGAATTTTTAGATATTTTGCAATTAATTCCACTTTGTAAACACACAAAAGATACATTGTTTATCTGGAATTTGGTTTTAGCAATGTATATGCAGAGCTCTGCTCATTACAGAATAATAATAATAATATTAATAACAACAATAACATGCCATGTCTATGGCAGCACTGTGGCAGCGTGGTGGCTCAGTGGTTAGCACTGGGGTCCTAGGTTCGAATCCAACCAACTCTGCATGTATGTAGTTTGTATGTTCTCCCCATGTGTGTGTGGGTGTTCTCCGGTTTCCTCCCACGCTCCAAAGACAAACTGATAGGGAACTTATATTGTGAGCCCCAGTGGGGACAGATTGATGCTAATATCTGTAAAGTGTTGCAGAATATAGTTTACTATATATAAGTGCGTTAAATTTATTTATTTAACGCACTTATGTATATTATATATAAGTGCGTTAAATAAATAAATGGCCGTTAGACACCGATGTATGCAAGACGTTGGTACTGGACCATTTATGCACCGTAGTCACATTGGGGGAAATGACAAACTCAGCTCTGCTGCATGGGCATACATCCATATTTCATACTACTTGGCAGGAATCAGTAAGTATAGAGCACTGACATGTAAGATGTGGATAAAGGAAATTATTTTGAAGCTGATAACGAGAAAGGCTATACATTTCACAGACATAATCATTGCAGATGTAACAGATGGACACATCTCTTTGCTGATCATTATATATGATAATGCTGTGGGTTTGCCTGTAGTGCTATGTAGAGCGACATTCGTATTGGGATATAATGGAAAGGTTTGCCAAGTGACGAGTCCAGCTCTGCTATATCTGAAAGGAAAAGAGAGAAAGAAGCTTCCAACGTTTTGTGATTTCTGTGCTAAACACTTGGATACAGTGCTTCTGTCTTCTGTTTCTATAGCTACATACAGGGGCATAGCTATAGGGGAAGCAGGGGAAGCAGCTGCTGTGGGGCCCTGACTGAGAAGGGACCCATCCAGGAGGAGGAGGACTAAAAGATGGGCCCCCAGTATTACACAATGAATTGATATACAGTGACAGTATAGACAGTGTAGGAAGCGGATGGAACAGCTGCCGGGCCTGGTCTGGGAGAGCGATCTTTACTAGCCACAGGAATGGGGGCGGCATGAAAGGAAGGGGTTGCGAAAAAATTACTGGGGGAGGGGGGCCCCATTCAAAAAGTATTTTCCAGTCATTTCTAGCTACGCCACTGGCTACATAGAAAGATATGATCTAGATAGATAGATAGATAGCCTTGTCACTTATGGGGGGGGGGAGTGAACAGCGCACAGGGGTATAGCACTAGTGGTGCTCCTAGCACTACGTCCAGCACCTTGGTTTTCCAAATAGGTAATTAGCATAAATATAAAAGTCATATATTGCTGCAGCTGTTCATTCTACAGAAAAAGAAGAACTATATTGTTTTACTCAGCATGATCAACCCTACCAGGCAATATGCCTCATTTCATCGGTTTGCTCATGCTGACAGAGGTCCTTTAAATCGATAGATAACAGGTAGATAGATAAGTATATAGGTTAATAGATATGAGGTAGATAGATAGAGATGTAGATATGAAATTGATAGAATGTAGATATAAGATTGATAAATATAAGGTAGATAGATAGATAGATAGATAGATATGAAATTGATAGAATGTAGATATAAGATTGATAAATATAAGGTAGATAGATAGATATGAAATTGATATATATTAGGTAGATAGACAGATAGATAATTTGATAGTATGATAGTATGAAATAAATAGGTAGATAGATATGAGAAAGATAAACAAAACAAAGATATCAGATAGTTAGATAGATAGATTAGATATGACATGGTAGATAGAAGTATAGATATAAGGTAGATAGAGCGATAGACGTAGATTTGAGAAAAATAGATAGATATGAGGTAGATACATCGATAGATAGGAGATAGATTGACAGATATGAGATGATAAAAGTATAGATATAAAGCAAGTAGATAGCTCGATAGATAGGTAGATAGATATGAGATGAAAGATAGAAGTATAGATATAAGGTAAGTAGATAGATAGATAGATAAGATGTAGATTTGAGAACGATAAATAGGTATGAGATAAATTGACAGATATGAGATGATAGATAGACGTATATAAGTAGAATGAAGTAGAGTAGATAGATAGATAGATAGAAGATGGATAGATAGAAGATAGATAGATTAGTTAGATAGATAGACCGATATCAGATAATAGACGTATAGATATGAGATAGATGGTGAATAAATAAACAAATCAAATTTATCTTGAATTTCCCAGCTGAATTTTTGCTGTTCAATTCATATGAATCGCCCATAATAGGTCAGAACACGGAGAGGAAGGCATCTCCCACCAAATAGTTACTAACGCTGTCTTGGCGTTAAATATCTTAAAAGGGGTTGGATACAGTCCTAGGAGACCTCAGAGTGTCATACTCGAATTTTTTGGGCAGCCTGAGCACTTTCTATTCATATCAAATCGCTACAATCTTGTCCGAAACAAATTTCAAGACAGTTGCTTATCTCTAGCTCTCTCGATTCTCCCAAAACAATTTATGCAAAATTCGAGTCCATTCAAACTCAATCTTTCTAGAAAATTCAGGTCATTTTTCCAAATTTTGGTGATTTTTTCATCTGCAATAAATTAATATTAATATTTGAAAATACAAACTTAATTTAAGAGAACATCCAAGCCTTCTTCTAGCAGAATTGGTTTGGCAGACATTGACATTAAAGGGGTTTTGCCATCTCAGACAATGGGAACATATTGCTAGGATATGCCCCTATTGTCTAATAGGTGTGGGTCCCACCTCTGAGACCGGCACCTACAATGAGAACGGAGCGAGGAAATGAATGGAGGGTGCACTGCGCATGCAGCCACCCTCCATTCATTTCTATGGGGCCGCCGAAAATAGCTTAGGGCTTGTCAAGGATGTTCCAGCGACAGGTGGCAGGAGATCGGTGAGACTGGCAACACGTGGCTTGATCTGTTTGGATCAAATGACGTCTGTGTTGTTTCTGGTGCTTGCCACACCTTCTTTCCCCAGGTGTGGCTATTATGGTCATTTAACCTTCTCTATTTATAGTTGTTTCTCCCACTACGCTATGCGGTTTATAGCTTCTGTTGGTGTTGTGGTTAGCTGGTATGTGGATCTCGGCTGAGTTCCTGGTGCTGCCATAGCCACTTGAAGTTAAGTGTTTTCTTTTCCTTGTGTATTTTGTTTGGGTTATTTTGTGTGTTGCATTTCCCTGTCATTTGTATTAAGGCCTGAGGGAGACTCATGTTCGTCCTTCCTTTTGGAGGAACAGGTTGTCTCAGTCCTGACATTAGTACCAGGGTCCTATAGGGTGAGTTAGGACACTAGGTATTCCTGTGTATGAACTCACCTACCTCTGGGGTCTGTTCATACTGGTAGTTAGTCAGGACTTTGATTAGGGTTTTACTAGGAAGTGTCCATCTCCTTTCCCTAGTTTCCAGGCCTTATTCCCTCACCCCTTTCCCTCCTATGTTCAGTGTGGAGGGAATAGCTCAGCTATTTTTGTCTGCCCCATAGAAATGAATGGGAACAGGGGCCGCGCGTGCTCGATGCGCTACCATTCACTTCTATGGGAGCAGCAGGGAGCAGAGATTGGTGGTGGACGGACCCCGGGAAATCCGGGGTCCTCCAGTCACAGCTCTCCCCACTCCGTTCTCATTGTAGGTGCGGGTCCCAGAGGTGGGACCAGCAGCTATCAGAAAATGGGGGCATATCCTAGCGATATGCCCCCATTGTAAGTGATGGGATTGCCCCTTTAAAAGAAAAGGTCACCCTTTTCCCGGACCGGTGATAACAGTTGTACTCTTCATTGCAAAATATACATATATACAGTGGGATGCGAAAGTTTGGGCAACCTTGTTAATCGTCATGATTTTCCTGTATAAATCGTTGGTTGTTACGATAAAAAATGTCAGTTAAATATATCATATAGGAGACACACACAGTGATATCTGAGAAGTGAAATGAAGTTTATTGGATTTACAGAAAGTGTGCTATAATTGTTTAAACAAAATTAGGCAGGTGCATAAATTTGGGCACTGTTGTCATTTTTTTGATTCCAAAACCTTTAGAACTAATTATTGGAACTCAAATTGTCTTGGTAAGCTCAGTGACCCCTGACCTACATACACAGGTGAACCCAATTATGAGAAAGAGTATTTAAGGGGGTCAATTGTAAGTTTCGCTCCTCTTTTAATTTTCTCTGAAGAGTAGCAACATGGGGGTCTCAAAACAACTCTCAAATGACCTGAAGACAAAGATTGTTCGCCATCATGGTTTAGGGGAAGGATACAGAAAGCTGTCTCAGAGATTTCAGCTGTCTGTTTCCACAGTTAGGAACATATTGAGGAAATGGAAGAGCACGGGCTCAGTTCAAGTTAAGGCTCGAAGTGGCAGACCAAGAAAAATCTCGGATAGACAGAAGCGACAAATGGTGAGAACAGTCAGAGTCAACCCACAGACCAACACCAAAGACCTACTACATCATCTTGCTGCAGATGGAGTCACTGTGCATCGTTCAACCATTCGGCGCACTTTACACAAGGAGATGCTGTATACGAGAGGGATGCGGAGGAAGCCTTTTCTCCGTCCACAGCACAAAAAGTGCCGCTTGAGGTGGGCTAATGCACATTTGGACAAGCCAGCTTCATTTTGGAATAAGGTGCTGTGGACTGATGAAACTAAAATTGAGTTATTTGGCCATAACAAGGGGCGTTATGCATGGAGGAAAAAGAACACAGCATTCCAAGAAAAACACCTGCTACCTACAGTAAAATATGGTGGTGGTTCCATCATGCTGTGCGGCTGTGTGGCCAGTGCAGGGACTGGGAATCTTGTCAAAGTTGAGGGACGCATGGATTCCACTCAGTATCAGCAGATTCTGGAGACTAATGTCTAGGGATCAGTGACAAAGCTGAGGCTGCGCCGGGGCTGGATCTTTCAACAAGACAACGACCCTAAACACTGCTCAAAATCCACTAAGGCATTTATGCAGAGGAACAAGTACAACGTTCTGGAATTGCCATCTCAGTCCCCAGACCTGAATATAATTGAAAATCTGTGGTGTGACTTAAAGAGGGCTGTCCATGCTCGGAAGCCATCAAACCTGAATGAACTACAGATGTTTTGTAAAGAGGAATGGTCCAAAATACCTTCAACCAGAATCCAGACTCTCACTGGAACCTACAGGAAGCGTTTAGAGGCTGTAATTTCTGCAAAAGGAGGATCTACTAATATTGATCTCATTTCTTTTTTGTGGTGCCCAAATTTATGCACCTGCCTAATTTTGTTTAAACAATTATAGCACACTTTCTGTCAATCCAATAAACTTCATTTCACTTCTTAAATATCACTGTGTGTGTCTCCTATATGATATATTTAACTGACATTTTTTATCGTAACAACCAACGATTTATACAGGAAAATCATGACGATTAACAAGGTTGCCCAAACTTTCGCATCCCACTGTACATGGGCATAACTATAGCCAGAACTTGCTATGGGGCCCAGAGTTTGGGGGAGAGCACAATCAATTGCAAAAACATTTTAACTTTTTGTAGGGAATTACAATCTGGTAGCTTTCTGATATAATGTGGGTTTTCTGACATTTGGTGCTATTATATGTACCTTTAATTATAGTTTCTTATGCTGCTATTTTAAATTTTCTTACACTAGGTGGTGTGGGGCCCTATCTTATTTTGCTATGGGGCCCTACAAATTATAGTTACGCATACATTAAACCTAAACAGTCCTAAACGTATTATATATTATGTATTGTAATGGCTATTTTTTGTTCAAATTTACAATGGAATTTCTTTCTTCTGTTTTGCTCAATTTTTACCAATTGATTTATCTCACAGAGAACACATTCCCAATAGGTCACAAGCACATTACACAGTTTTTTTTAACCATAAAAAGTTTAAGAAATGAAACTAATTTACACCTTTGAGAATCAACTAACTAGGTGAATACTTTAGCTCATTCGTTCAATGAAAAAAAATATATATTAACTAATTACTACCCTCATTTATACCCTATTGGTGCTGGACTGATTTTGTTGATTATTTATTTTTATTTATTTTTGAGTATTTTATTTTCAAAGTTCCAAATATTTATTTAGTTTCATAAAATATTCACCTTCCAATCCTGACCTTCAGAGGAACCCCATATTACACAGCATATGCAGTCAATTTCTAAATGCAGCCATACACATTAGATGAAGGTTGGCTTGATCCGTATGATGGTATATCAATGGTAGATGTCTGGTGAAAACAAGAAGAGGGCATGGCGTATTTCAAGATCTGGCCGCGGATTATTCCCTTCTCCTCATTGAGAAAACATGCATTCTCTGAAGGGTTGAGTGTCCTAAGAATAGTCCTAAGGTGTATGGCCACCATAAGTGAACTGATTAAAGTTTGTAACCGCCAAATAAATGTATAAACCAGAATAGGTCAACCCCTCATTTTTTGACCGATTCTGGTTTATTATTTAGATTTTTTTAGGCTCTATAATGCACATAGAACAACGTCATACGTTAGACGTATTTATTGTATCTTCGGAAGGGTTAAGCTGCTGTTAACTTCTATAAAGAAATGTATAGTTTCAACAGAAACGCATTAAAAAAATCACTTTCAGAAAGAAAACTTTATTTATTTCTTCTTTTAAATAATTGATACAGATATTTTCGAATTTGCACAATATTTTTCTATATTCAATTCAATGTATATCATTTCTTAATAGGTCTATAGTTTTATACATAGATGTTCAATAGTTTTTTTTTTTTTTCATTTCATTTGTAATATACCCTAGAGAGATCAATTGGAAAAAAAATAACACATATTTTTGCTTTTCCGTGCAAACACATAGGTATGTATATTTATAGAAAGCGTGATAAATACCAGTCCAGGTGCATTGTGGCTTGTTCCACAAAGCTGCATATTACACACTATGTGCCCTTCTACTGAGCTCCACATTTTTCTAATATTGTGCCATAACAAGCGTCATAAAGTGCGGTAAACATCTGCTTTGACATCTGTTCCATTGTGCAATAGAATATCATCAGTAAAACAAAAAACGGGAATATAAAATGAAACTCTGTTTCAGATAACTTAATATAGCCGCATAGATATAGAGCATTTAGAAACATTGGAAATAAACACTAGGTACAAGGCGACACTGTTTCCTATTGTTCTGTTTATTTGGTTACAATAATATCAATAGGAGATGGCACATTGCCGCACCCCCCCCCCCCCCCCCCCCAGTCAATCTATTTCAATCTACTGGTTCCACGAAAATAGTGCCCCTAGTGGGAAAATGAAATATGGCAAGGGAGTAGAGATGAGCAAATTGATTTTACACTAATCGAATTTGGTACAAATTGACCCAAAACTTCAGCTTCTAAGAAATTCTAATTTTTGTGGATTCATCACACAATTATACAGGTCAGAAGAAAGAGAGGAAGGCATCATCCACCGAAAAAGGGACCATTTTTTTTTTTTTTTTAAAGTGACAGTGCAGTGTGTTATTAGGCTGTTTATTACCACCAGATACAATCCGTTTACCCATAGACTGTACCCATGTTGCTATCACTTTGTCATTTTTAATCACCTTGAAAGGGGTTAGATACAGTCCTAGGAGACCTCATACCCAAATTTTCAGGGCCATAGAGGCATTTTTCGATTTGGACCGAATTGAATCTGACAGCTGATTCAACTGATTTGGACCCAAACGAACTTTGGAAAATTCGCTCATCTCTATAGGGGAGTTGTCAGACTTGACTGACGTGGGAAGAGCATGGTTACATTTTTTTAATTAAAAACAATCAACAATTCACATCAGCGTTATGAATTCCGTTATTTGTTTTGCATTATGACATGGTTATAACGGAATTCATAAGACGGAATTCAAAACGTAAACCTTTACAGGCATTCCATTTTGATTCGTCATAATAGAGGTCTATGGGCAGCATAACGGATCCGTCTGGTTTCCCCTTTATGCAGGACGGAAAATAAAATCCTGTCGAAGGGATTTTCTTTTCCGTCCTGCATATGGCAGCTCAAAACAAAATGCCTGTAAAGGTTTCCGTTTTGAATTCCGTCTTATAAATTCCGTTATTTTCCGTTATAACGGAAAACAATAACAGAATTCATAACGGTGATGTGAACCCGTCTTTATTCATTTATTGTTTTAAAAGGGTAGTAATAAAATGTATAGGTATAATTTATTATTTGCAGCGAACGCAGTTTACCTGGACAGCCGTTAGAAACAAAAAGCGCCATTCAAATTGGAAAATACATTTTTGGAAAGCACAATGAATTCAAAAGCTGAATACTCTATCTAACAATAGCATGAAAAGTCAACATTCACCGATTTTCCAATCAATTTTGAGCAATGAGTTCAACAAAGGACATTAGCGATGATTGATTAAATGGGCTGTACACAATTACCATATCAAAAAGAGAGCGGCAATGTAATCTTTATTTTATAAAATGCAAAAATACAACTGTTTTCCAATTTTTTTCTCTCTTTCAAACTGAATTAAATATTTGCCCCTTTCACACCAGAAGAATTCATCCAGACAGAGATAATTGAGACTAATAGCCACACACAATTAGATTTGAAACAAGTATTCACGATAAGAACCATTAAAAGCAATCAACGGCCCCCGAGTCATTGTGGCACAGAAGCAAATTATCATCCACTGTAATTGCCAAAAACATCGTATCTGTGCCAAAACATTCAATGGCGAGAATTGTTAACGACCATTAAAAATTTGAAATGTCTTCTCAATGTCATATATTATCATTTTGGTAACAGAGATATCATGAGCACAGGATAGTTAAGAGCTATCCTCTATGAAAAATCTAAATGTCTATGACTGGCTTTAGTGGAATCCTCTATATTGTAAAAAGTGATTTAGGCAACTGGAACCCAGTCATATCTGGTGTGGATTTTTCCATCAAGTTTCTTCAGCAGGCAGTTTCAACTCCTTAGTTGAATTGTTTATTTAGGGTACAGTACTTAAAAAAATAACTACTTAAAGAACATCCCAATAATCTTTAAAATCACAAAAATAGTCCCTTGCTGGATTATCATAAAAAAATACATGCTAGTAGTCCAGCACATCATGGTTTTGAAATCCTAATGATCCTAATGGTCTCTTATTTCTTTCTGTTTACTTCCAATGTTCCCAAAAATTAGGCAACTAACACCTTGAGATCCCAAGGATGCCGAAATTCCAATAGTCTATTATATGACAAAAACAGTCCCATGCTGGACTATCATAAAAAATAATAGTCCAGCATATCATGTAGCTTAATCCAGTGGATGGTCTAATGTGTGGTCAGGTGGTTGGTCCCATGGGTGACTTAGGTGGGGATCAATGTAAAATGAGTTTTACATTTTTAAGATTCTCCAGCATGGAACTGTTTTTGTGACATCTTGGATTATTGGGATTTTCAGCCCATCAGGTACCAGATTACTCAGATTTAATGCATAAATGTTTAATTGGTGAAAGTTTTTTTATAACTGCTGGTAGGCAATGTTACCTTGGGTAAAAGAAACAAAATATTGCTTGAAGTTGAAACCATTATGTTCCATTATTCTAAATTACCTAGGAATCACCTTAGCATTATTATAAATATTTAGTTTCACTTTAACAATCACCAACATTTCCTAAATGTCCTGGATACAACAGGAAGCTTCCCATTTGTCTTTTTTATGGATCTAATGTAAAGGGTGTAAATAGTCCTTTGTTAGATTTCAGTATGTAAGAGTTAGGCACATTTAGGCACAGTTACGAACATTTTTTCTTCCCGTTTGTGGTCCGTAGGCGGAACCATTTATTTCAATGGTTCTGCAAAAAACAGAATGTACGCCGTATGCATTCTGTTTCCGTATTTCTGTATATTCGTTCCACTAAAAGATAGAACTTGTCCTATTATTGTCCGCAAATAACATTCCGTGGCTCCATTCAAGTCAATGGGTCCGCAAAAAATACGGAATGCATACGGAACACATCCGTATGTCACCAGTTTTTTGCGGATCCATGTCCGCTTTGCCCATGTGTTTACTGTTTACAAACATTACTGTACATTACCGTAATGATTAAAAATTTTATGTTTCCGTTTGCGATCCGCAAAAAACGGATCGCATACGGAAACCATATGGAGATTTTTTGAGGAAAAACTGAACGGAAACGGAAACACAACGGAAACAAAAACGAGAACAACGGATCCGTGAAAAACAGACCGCAAAACACAGCAAAAGACAGACGGTCGTATGCAAGAAGCCTTAGGCTACTTTCACACTTCCATTGTTAATTCCGGTATTGAGATCCGGCAGAGGATCTCAATACCGGAATTAAACTGATCCGTTTTGATTTTACACATCAGGATGCATCCGTTCCGTTAGGATGCGGTTGTGTGAAATAATAAGGAAATAAAACTGAGACGTCACTAAATACATTGAATGCCAATGGACGACGGATCCGGTTTTTAGGCTCTTAAAAAACGGATCTGTTACCATTGACTTACATTGTTTTCAGTGCTAGATCCGGAAAAGAAGACATCCTTATGCATCCTGAAAAGATCTCTTTCCATTCAGATCGCATGAGGACTAAACGGAAATGTTTTTTTCCGGTATTGATATCCTCTGTCAGATCTCAATAACGGAAAACAACGCAAATGTGAAAGTAGCCTAATAGTAGATATCAGACTTATTAAATAGGCTGAGCCATACAGTACACAATAAATTCAGTTTAGATTGAGAGCCTGCTTAATAAAAGTTGCAGCAGAGCGCATGTACCGAATCCATCAATTGATCTATTAAATATTATTATGAAATACATAAATATTTATAATATTTTTACAATACAAATTTGTCGCTAGATGTGGGAAGCGACCTTTTTTGTAATTAGAATTTTAATAATAATAGGAGTAGTGGTAATAGAAATAGTAATATTAGTACAAAGAAGTAAAGTAATTACATTTCATTGACAGCTGGAAGGCAAATTTTTGCTATATAACTAAATTCAGTAAAGGAAAATTCCTCTTAAATATTACATTACCATTCCACTGTAGATGCAGTCAACTGCTATTGAGCAGATTGGCAAAACTCCAGTAAATTCTGACTCAGAGAACTAGCTGCTATTGTTCATGGAAAATTTGGGCCTATTTTGAAGAAAATATGGGACCTTGGAAAAATAGAAATATGTATTCATACAGATATAATAATTCGAAGTGTAGGTATAAAACAACAAAAACAATCTACTGCAATTTGTAAGGTGTATTCTTTAAAAAAAGGAAACATTGACATTCTCTTACACTGATGAAAAAATCATCGTAAGGATGCTTTTCCTTTTTTTTTGGTGTGTGGAAGTTTTTGGGCTCATAAAAAATACTAAAATTCAAACATTTCTAACAAGTGGTTTTTGGGCTGGTGCTTTTACTTGCCTTATTTAAGACATTTGTTCTTTCCTACAGTGACATCTAAGGTAAAACATTTGCCAAAAATTTCAAGGGGCAAAATTAAAAATGGCTGGAAACTTTTTTAAACGCCAATTCAAAAAGGTAATATTTGAAGGAAATTTTATAATTTCTTATTGGCCAATGTGCCACGGCGTTGTTTGCTCAACTTCTAACTGTGGCTGAAAAAAAAAAAAAAAAAAGCTAACAAAAATCATAGTATTTAAAAAAAAGTCCTATGTGCACCCCTAAGTACATAATGTAAATAATGCATTTTTTTTTGTGGCAGTTATTCATGTATTTCTTTAGCCAAAGCTAGAAGTGTATATTTGGTTCTTTCATATAGAGATGTCTATGGCAAAATATTTGCCAAAAATTCCTAGGGACAAAGCATCAGACATGGTGCTCTACTTCTGGCATTTGCTCAAGAAGAAAAACATTAAAAACTGCCACAAAAATGTGGTGATTGAAAAAAAAAAATAAGCGTGCACTAGAGGTAGTTTCATGCACAGGTTTTTTTTTGTTTTCTTTGTGTGTCAGAATAAGTTTTTTTTAGCCAAAGCCAGAAATTGGAAATATAAAGGACGGACTTATACCGCTCCTTTCTGCTGGAATAACTTCTGGCTTTGGCTCAAAATAAAGTATCAAAACTTTAGTGGCATTTTCCCCAAAAAATTGTGTGAAATCACCCTAATATGAGTATAAACTGCTTTGAAAAGTAAAAAAAATAATAATAATATGACAGTAAATGGTAAAAATTCATTTTATTTTTTATGGAATTTTTTTCATTTGCATTGTGAACTCAACCATAGACATACAGTAGCCAAATCTGTGGAAAACATTGAGACTTGTATAAAAGATGTGGTAATATCTCAAGTATATTATTAATAATATAATTATTATTATTATTTAGACTCATTACTAGACTCATTACTAGTGTTCTCGCTGAGACAAATTATTGTAAAAATTTAACTATAACACTTATGACAAAAATACAACCAGTCCATTGAGTTTACCTCAATCTACATCTTATCTAACCACTAGCATAAAATAATAGGAAATAATTTAAAAAAAATTCTATAAAATTTGTAATATGTAGAAAATATTGATCAGATGCATTTTTTTATTATTCACATATACACATGGAATGCTGAACTGCTTATATTACCTTGGTTAAACCCATACATTATTTATGCTTCCATTTGTGGGACATGTGTAAAATAATGGAGATAACAGACCTGTGGTTGTCATTAGAAAAGCAGTATAATAACATGGCATTTATCACACTTGTCATTGGCTGACCATGACATGATTAGAATAAATGACCAAAACATCACATGCTACAAAAAAAACTAGTTACACAAGTAAATGTTTGGTTTGACCACCGCTCACTTGAAATTTGGCATAACTTGATCAACTAGGATTTGGCTCTGTCGTTTCTCAAAGTTTCATTGTTTGCTTTTCACACCTGCTTAATACTTTAATTTATTTGTAGACCTTGTGTTTTTATTTTAACAAATTGTGGTCAACCCACAACAAAGAATTAGGGGGAGGAGAGAGTGGGAGGGTTGTTGGAAAAGATTCCACTTTTGTGGTGGCTAGAATGTCTTTAGTCCCCAATTTTTTAAATAATTCATAAAAGTAATTTTTACCATGAGTAACAAAAAAAAACTACAAGAATGGTATATAATAATAACAATAATAAATACATAAATCATAAATAAGATTTATTTTTAAATTATTTTAAATCATTTTATACTGGTGGTTAGATAAGATGTAGATAATTGTAACCTCAATGGACTGGTTGCATTTTTGCAATGTGTTACAGTTCATTTTTACAATCACTTGTCTCAATGGCATAACTAGTGTGATCAGTCTAAATCATTGGTAGGCAACCTCCGGCACTTCAGCTGTTGTGAAACTACAACTCCCAGCATGCACACTTGCTCTGCTCTTCGAAGAACTCACATAGAAATGAATGGAGCATGCTGGGAATTGCAGTTTTACAACAGCTGGAGTGCCGAAGGTTGCTGATCCCTGGTCTAAATAATAGTGCTGATGAAAAAATTAATAATAATCATCATCATACAGTGATAAAACATATAAAACATATCAAGATAATATATTGGTGGCTATCTTTTGGGTATTTTTTTCACTTTAAAATTCAGTTACCAGATTTGGCAAAAAAAGAAAATTTATTGGAGACATTTTTAAAAATTAATTTCAGTGATGATAGTCTTAAAATGTGCAGTACGATCAATGGGAAAACTGTGATTTCTATTCTTAAGAAGCTATTTCTGCAACAGTAAAAATCTATAGTATCAACCATCCTGGATGGTTAAATATTTCCGTTAATAAAAATAGGCTTAAAAAAAAATTGCACATATAAATATCTTTAATCAAATATTCTCTCTGAAGTATGCATTCCGATTGGCTGACAGGACTCCCATCTGGCACAATAGATAATTAAGTAGCCCAACTAGCATGAAAGGTGTGTGATAGCTCATGAATTACAGAAGGTGTGTGGGCACGGTGACACTGGGAAAAGTTATAGATCATACCTAACTATCTCATCCTTGTGGAGATAATTAAGTCTAAAATGTGGGTGTGCAAACCTGTATTCCGCTTAGAACTGCTTCACTTATTACTGTACTTTATGGACAACTGACAAACTACCCCCACACTGAACAATTTTTCTTCTTTGATCATATTGATAATGTAATAATAATTAAAACAAACTGATCAAAATATCTATTTTAACCTAACCTAAAATTGCAATAATGTAATAAAATAAAAACAAATACAAAATGAGTATTATTTTTGATAAACAGTGGGCATTTGTAAAAGGTGAAATTTATTGTCTGTATTTCTACCAAGCATCTTCTGCCTGACAATCATCATGGCTGCAGACAGAGCTGTGTTTACTGCTGCGGCTGCCCTAGGCGCTCTGTGTGATTGCACCGTAATTTAGCAATTGTGTTCCAATGTGGTTATGCCCCATTACCCAGCACCTCCTCCTCTATTATTTTTTATGGAGCAAAATTGAGTAGTTAGCACGACACGACAGCGTAGCAAACGGGTTTGTGGAAAAGAAGAAAAAACATAAATACATTAAAAAAATAATATATATATATATATATATATATATATATAATAAAAATATATAAAATAACACAACACTTTTCCTATGCTTTATTATCATACATTCTGTGCTGGTTTACTGTAGGTGTGCCCTGGTTACACGTCTACAGAGACTTCCTCACTGACAGTTTACATACTGTATTCAGCAGTAGACTACGTTGGAGTGTTTGGGTCTCATCAGTGATGCAAATTTTACAACCAATATATTAGAAAAATCCTCCTTTCCTATGAAAAGTAAGTAGTGGTTCATTATTAGAGATGAAAAAATCGATTCTAAATGAACCAAATTCGAAACCCAGAATTTTCCAAAAATTCCAGCCAATTCTGAATCCAAAATTTTGCAGATTCAAACAAATTAGTTCATATGGCATCAGCCAGGAGCAATGAAGAAAGATTGTCATATGACCCCAGGCAGTGTGTGTGCATTCACCGTTTGCCACAAAAAAAACAACAACATTTTTTACACCTTTTTTTAAAACATAAAAAATCCTACAGTGCGTTTTATTTTGAAAGAGGCTGTTTATTAACACTGGCTACCATGTGTTTAGGCATAGCCATGTATGTCACCATCACGTTGACCTTTACTCATGATGGCTTGGTATTGAAGAGCTTGAAAGGGGTTGGATACAGTCCCAGGAGGGTCATACCTGACTTTTCAGGGCAATTGGAGCACTTTCAATTCGAGTTGTGTTTATTCGGACCCAAATCAAATCCCCCGACCGATTCGGCCAAATAGAATCTGAACAGAGTCTAAAAGAAATTTGCCCGTCACTGTAGATTCTTATGTTCTCTGCTTTGGGTCATCTACATATTCTCAGGAGAATTAAAGAGATTCCAGATCTGAATTTAAACAGAACAATTTTGGGGGATTTAGATGATCTACTGATCTCTGTATGTTGTAAAAGACCTATCATTGGTATGATGTCCTAACACACCTGTGTAATTGTACCTACTTAAATTAGATTTTTACCATTAGAAGTGATGGTACCATTTTTGATCAGGGGGGCACTGGGCACCCCAAATCCGTTCTTATAATTAAGGAGCTGAAATGGGTTTTCAGGCCCCTGATATTAATGACCTATCCTAAGGAAAGGTCATTAATATCTGATCGTTAGTATTCTGACACCCTGCAGCCCCACCGATTACCTGTTTCCTGCAGGCTCTGGCACTGGCACTAGCACTTTGAATGGAACAGGAAGCACAGCGCCGTTCAAAGTGTAGTGGCTGTGCCGGGTTACTGCAGTTCAATTCCCATTCACTTCAATGGGAGCTGAGCTGCAGTAACCCAACATGGCCACTACACTTTGAACGGAGCTGTGCTTCCTGTTCCATTCAAAGTGCCAGTGCTAGAGCCTGCAGGAAACATCGGTGGGAGTGTAAAGTGTCAGACCTTTACTGATCAGGTTTTATGACCTATCCTAAAGATAAGTCATCAATATCCAGAACCTGAAAGCTGCCTTATCTAGCTCTCTGAATCCTTTTTCTGTCTTGTCTGCCAACTCTGCAAGGAACCACAACACAGCCCCATTCACTTGAGGTCAGATATGGCGTATCCTAGCATTATGATTAGTGTTGAGCGAATCCGCAAAGCTGAATTTCCTCGCGCTTCGTGGGAACAAATCTATTTTTCCTGAAATGGCAGCAAAAAAATAAAAATACATACGCCCTTTATCCATTTGCTCGTGGAGCAGTCGTCACAGCCATCTTGATTGAAGATACCATGCGGTGACATCAACAGCAAGATTTTGCGCAGTGTCTTCAATCAAGATGGCTGTGATGGCCTCTCCGTCGGCGAATGGATAAAGGGTGTATGTATTTTTATATATTTTTAACCGATTTAACTCCTTAAAGGCCTTAATTTTAATCTCAGATGCCGTGATTAGCAATGAATGCGGCATCTGAGGGGGGTCATTAACATTTCCTGTTGATGCGCCTGCTACATACAAAGAAATGCACTTCGTGACAAATTTAATTTCTTTGTGAATTTTGGCAAAGCAGCCAATTTGAATTTTTCATAACTCTTCTCAAATTCTCTAATTATGATACTGCATATCTTCCTATACTGGAAACACCCCTTAAAAGGGGGTAGTACTATTAACAAAACGTGGCTGATTTTTTTCCAGAAACAGCACCACACCTGGGTTTGTCTGGTATTGCTGCTCAGTTCCGTCAAAGTGAATAGGGCTCATCTGTGATACCACGTCCAACCTACTGGGCTGGTATTGGAAGCAAGCAGCCATGATTTTCTTATCCTGCACAACCTATTAAAGATAGAGAGGTAATTAGCTAAAAAGGGATCAGATCAGTAAAGGAAGGAAACATTCATGGTGCTGGTTAGTGGAGGAAACCCACACAAACTCAGGGAGAACATACAAACTCCATGCAGATCTTGTCCTTGGTCAGACTTGACCCCAGGGATAACAGGCAACAACACTGACCATTGAGCCACCATGATAAGCTTATGTTATTGGGTTCTCACTGTATCAATTTAATTCATGTAAAACCATAGGAGAAGGAATTTACATATTATAGATATTTTCAGTAAGTCCTGAAAAGAGCGGTGGCCGTAACCAGGGGAGACGGAAGACAACAGTCAGGTAAGTATATGTTCATTAGTTAATTAAATATATTTAGAAAAATGATCACTGTTAAATCATTAACCGATTTAACAGTGATCATTAAGATGGGAATACCCCTTTAAAAGTTCAATTCAGCTGCTTCGCCGAATTTTACAAAAAAATCCACTTCGTGACAAATTATTTTGTCACGAAGCACATTTCTTTGTAAGTAGCGGGTGCAATGACAGGGATCAGCAATTGAGCCGCCCCCGATTATTGTACCCTCAGATGCTGCATTCATACATGATCGCGGCATCTGATGTACATAACAAGGTGTACAATTTAAAAAATATATAAATACTTACCTGATCCATTTGCCATCGGGCCGGCCGCTGCCATCTTGCTTGAAGGTCTTGCGCAAAATCTCGTCCGAGATCTTCTAGCAAGATGGCGACGGCCGGCGTGAGCAAACGGATCAAGTAAGTATTTTTTTTTTGTTTTTTACACTATTTCAGGTTTAATCGATTCGCTACCTACTTCGTGGACTTCGATCCGCTCATCTCTAATTGCAATTTTTGGATGCAGAAATTATTATTTTTTTGCCAAAACTAAACAGAAGTATAAAGGAAATACTTTCTTGGCTAAACAAAAACTGCAAGAAAACTTCACTAACAAACAAGAAGATGGCCATGATGGGGTGAATACTGCCCATCTTCTTCAAGATCACAACCCCCCAGAACGGCACTGTTCAATACAATTTTGGCTGGTTGCCTGAGAGAGGCGCTTCATGGTAACACATCGATTTCAAAAAAGAAAACATACTCACCTCCATCCATCTCGATTGAAGAAAACGCGCCAAATCTTGTGAGCACTGACGTGTGATATCACCATCTCATCACGCTGGCCAGCATGATGCCGCGGTGACACCATCACGTCGTCGTGCGCGAAATTTGGCGCATTTTCTTCAATCAAGATGGCTGCGGTGGCCTCTCCACGATCAAATGGATGAGGTGAGTATGTACTTTTTTTAAAACCCCTGAAAGGCCTCAATGTGACACTCAGATGCCACGATCATCGCTGAACGCGGCATCTGAGCGGTTCAATGATGGGGGATCGCACAATTGGAGCAATGAATAGGGAGATCTCTGGATCCATGTGAGGTACAGGGCCGGTTCTAGCTTCGCTACAGAGAGATTGTCATGTAATATACAATTCATTTTTACATCAATCATGGGAGAATCTATTGAAATAACAATTTATTCACTGGAGAAGACCCCGTCTTTGAATTCTTTGGAGACGCAATGTTTGTCCAGACCCTTTTACGTTTGTGTAGCTGTTAAATGTGGCATCTTGAATACTGAGGGACAAGGACAAGTAGACTGTGCCCTCCGGCCGGGCGCTGCATTCCTCATCTCACTGTTGCCACGGTCTGAATTCTTACGTGATGTTGGAACAGGTCATTTCTCAACTCCCTATAAACAATGGCAGAGGGGCTGTCATTTTGGCCGAAGCCATGTGTGAGAGATATGGGAAAACCGAAGAATAAAGATATCCCATTGTACAGAATAAAAAATAAATAAAAAGAGGAAAGCAACATTCCTAACATCGGTAAACTTCCCAAGGAATGAGGACATTTGCTAATGGTTTGTTGAAACTGCTCCAAGCCGGCAAAGTGCAATGACGTCCTCGTTCTGTGACTACCACCCGTTAGAGATCTGTCACCTCTCCTGACATGTTTGTTTTAATAAAAACTTGTATTCCTCAAGAGAAAAAAAAAATCTGCAGCCTCTTTTATTATAATTCTGCTTTCTGTCGTGCCTCTATTATTGCTCCTGACAAATGGGCGTTACCATTTTCCCTGTCAAAGGGGTGTGTTCCTACATAGACTGGCACTGTCAGCACGGATTAGACACTGTGAGGGTGCAGGGACTAGTAACACCCAGTTCCTGACTTAGGCCCCTTTCACACAAGCGAGTATTTCACGCGAGTATTTCACGCATTGCGGCCCGCACGGAATCCAGACCCATTCCTTTCAATGGCTCTGTGTACATGAGCTTTGGTTTTCACTCATCACTGAGTGAAAATCGCAGCATGTTCTATATTCTGCGATTTTCACGCAACGCTGGCCCCATAGAAGTGAATGGGGCTGCGTGAAAATCGCATTGCATCCGCAAGCAAGTGCGGATGCGATGCGTTTTTAACGGATGGTTCCTAAGAGATGTTGTTTGTAAACACTAAAATTTTTATCACACGCATGTAAAACGCATTAAATCACATTGCACCCGCGCGATAAAAACGGAACAACTGAACGCGATCGCAAACAAAACTGCCTGCGAAATCGTGCAGTTTTCACTGAACGCATCCGCAACGCATCCGGACCTAATCCGGACACGCTCATCTGCAAGGGGCCTTTATTCGCACCTTACTGGTAGGAATAAGGCCCCTTTCACACGGGCGAGTATTCCGTGCGGATGCGATGCGTGAGTTGAACGCATTGCACCCGCACTGAATCCTGACCCATTCATTTCTATGGAGCTGTGCACATGAGCGGTGATTTTAACGCATCACTTGTGCGTTGAGTGAAAATCGCAGCATGCTCTATATTGTCCGATTTTCACGCGACGCAGGCCCCATAGAAGTGAATGGGAAGCGTGAAAATCGCATAGCATCCGCAAGCGAGTGCGGATGCGGTGCGATTTTCACGCACGGTTGCTAGGAGACGATCAGGATGGAGACCAGATCATTATTATTTTCCCTTATAACATGGTTATAAGGGAAAATAATAGAATTCTGAATACAGAATGCATAGTAAAAGAGCGCTAGAAGGGTTAAAAAAATATTTTAAAAAATTTAACTCACCTTAGTCCACTTGATCGCGATGCCCGGCATCTCCTTGTGTCTCCTTTGTTGAATAGGACCTGTGGTGAGCATTAAATACAGGTAAAGGACCTTTGATGACGTCACTCCGGTCATCACATGGTACGTCACATGATCTTTTACCATGGTGATTCACCATGGTAAAAGACCATGTGATGACCGGAGTGACGTCATCAAAGATCCTTTACCTGTATTTAATGCTCACCACAGGTCCTATTCAACAAAGGAGACACAAGGAGATGCCGGGCTTCGCGATCAAGTAGACTAAGGTGAGTTAAATTTTTTATTTATTTTTTTAACCCTTCTAGCGCTCTTTTACTTTGCATTCTGTATTCAGAATGCTATTATTTTCCCTTATAACCATGTTATAAGGGAAACTAATACATACTACAGAACACTGATCCCAAGCCTGAACTTCTGTGAAGAAGTTCGGGTTTGGGTACCAAACATGCGCGATTTTTCTCACGCGAGTGCAAAACGCATGACAAAACGCACCCGCCTCTTATCCGGGCCAAAAATAAGATGCCCGTGTGAAAGAGGCCTAACAGAGGAATAGCACATCATACCATTGTATGAAAAAAATAAATCCTCAGGACTGTTATATTATAGGGCACGGATCAGCAACCTTCGGCACTCCAGCTGTTCCGAAACTACAATTCCCAGCATGCTTCATTCATTTCTATGAGAGTTCTCAGAGGAGCATAGCAAGTATGTATGCTGGGATTTCAATTCAGAAGGCGGCACTGGGCACCGAAAGGAGATGGCTGCAGCCGGGGACCCTGCATCATGAGACGTCCCCTTGGACACATTTGTGACGTGAGTAGAGGTTATATAAACCTGTTTTATATGATTATAGAGCCACAGGCGCATTTGATAAGGTCACTATAGGATTCTGTGTATTAGTATGGACCTCGCCATATGTCTAGGTTATAGGCCTAAATTCTGATGACAGAATCCCTTTAAGTTCATGAGATGCTCATCATCTAATAGAATTTGGAAAAAACTAGTTTGGGATCTTCTCTCCAAGAGCCCTGTAGAAGCTACATCAGCAGGATGTTGAACTAAATTTTACGAGTTAATGGAGGTCAAATTTTACTTTTTCATTTTCGTTTTTCCTTCCCTCCGCCTTCCAAGAGCTATCATTTCATTTTTATTTTCTGTTCACATAGCCACATAAGGGCTTGATTTTTGTAGTACAAGTTGTATTTTTTATGGCACCGTTTATTTTACCATAGCTTGTGTTGAAAAGTGGGGGAAAAATTCCACCATGGTCTTTTGGGTTTTGATATTATGGCATTCACTAGGCTCTAAAACTATGACCACTGTATTCTGCAGTTCAGTTCGATGATGTCAATACCAGATTTATATAGTTTAAATTTATTTTTTCTACATTTAAAAAAGAAAAACCTTTAAAAAAAAAATTCTTTGCATCGCTATTTTCTGACAGCCATAAAGTTTTTCCATCTACAGAGTATGTAAAGGGGTGATTTGAATTTTATTAAACTTTTATATTATTTAAAACTTTTTTTAACTCTTTTTAAACTTTTTTAAGCCTCCCCGAGGGGACATGAACATATGATTGTCGGATTGCTCCTCTCATAGGACTGCAATGATTTACCATTGCAGTCTATGGGAGATTTGTGATGGTCCTATAGAGCCCTGCCGCAGATAGGGCTTCATAGGAAAATTGCTGTGGTAAGCCTGGTAGCCTCTAGCAGGCTCGAGGCTACCACAGCAAATGAACGGCTCCCTTGATCTCGGCACGAGGAGCCATTTGGATCCTGGGAGCGCTGCTTTTTTGATGACTTATTAATATAAAAAAAACTAACCAAAAATTTCACACATTTGACATGGACTACAAGCCTCGTCATGATTGTTCTCTTTCTTCCTCATCTAAGTTACAGTAGAAACTTAGGGACAGATTTATTAAGATGCCAGTGTCCTTTGTAGTAAATTGTGCCCAATTTATTAAAATCTGCATGCCAGAATGAAGTTTTACTATATGCAAATGAGCCTCTAGGAGCAACGGGGGTGTTGCCCTTGCTCCTAGAGGCTCTGCTCTCTCTGTAACTGCTAAACCCTCTCCACTTTGGTTGACAGGGCCAGGTGTGATCACGTTTACAGGGGGCACAGCAGTTACAGAAAGATCAGAGCCTCTAGGTGTAATGGTAACGCCCCTGTTGCTGTCATTTGCTGCCTTATCCTAGTGGGAGGTCAAAGATTCAGAAATTGTTTTTTCCTCTGTCATCCCTTATAGGCCCAATAATTTGGGCAGAGAAGGATATAGAGTAGTTTTTATTATTTTTGATGGAACGATCATTCTGGTTTTTATCTAGTATTTAATAAAAGTTATATTTTAAGCGACAGTTCACAAGTTAGTTAATACAGTCATTCGCTGCAGCAGCGCTCCTGAGCCTCTCTTTGCAGAAGAGACAGACAGGGACCAGGAGTCCAGTGAAGACAGCCCTGGAGCCACAGAGCTGGGATGCAGTGGCGGGGCAGGTGAGTATGGATTTCTCCACTGCTGGCAAACAATGCTGGACAATCCCTTTAATGTTCATACATGCATATTGTGCTACTTTTAGTCCTAAGGAAGACCATATCAAGTTTGTCATAACATATTTTACAAAATGCATTTTTATGCTTCATGTAATGGACAAAAAGTGTCCAACAGTGATGAGCGGCAGGGGCACTATTCGAATTCGCAATATTTTGTGAATATTCGTCATATATTCGCGAATTTGAGAATTCATGATCTCCAGTCATTATGTTCTTGATTGCGAACATTGGCAATCGGAAAATTCACAATAAAATTCACGATACAAAATCTCGCAATCAACACTTCTCCTAAAGTCAAAGATATTGCAGCCTTCTTATTGGCCCACAAGCAAGAAGCAGTGAGGGATCATGGGTACTGAAGAAAAAAAATCGAGAATATTCACGATTACGAAGATATAGCACTATATTCTAGATATATAAAATCTGTGATACAGTCCTAACCTCAGTAACTTAGGAAAGGGATTTAGGGATCATTATTTCAGAAGACTTAAAGGTAGGCAGACAATGTCATAGAGCAGCAGGAAATGCTAGCAGAATGCTTGGGTGTATAGGGAGAGGAATTACCAGTAGAAAGAGGGAGGTGCTCATGCCGCTCTACAGAGCACTAATGAGACCTCATCTGGAGTATTGTGCGCAGTACTGGAGACCATATCTCCAGAAGGATATTGATACTTTGGAGAGAGTTCAGAGAAGAGCTACTAAACTAGTACATGGATTGCAGGATAAAACTTACCAGGAAAGATTAAAGGACCTTAACATGTATAGCTTGGAAGAAAGACGAGACAGAGGGGATATGATAGAAACTGCTAAATACATAAAGGGAATCAACAAGGTAAAAGAGGAGAGAATATTTAAAAGAAGAAAAACTGCTACAAGAGGACATAGTTTTAAATTAGAGGGGCAAAGGTTTAAAAGTAATATCAGGAAGTATTACTTTACTGAGAGAGTAGTGGATGCATGGAATATCCTTCCTGCAGAAGTGGTAGCTGCAAATACAGCGAAGGAGATTAAGCATGCATGGGATAGGCATAAGGCTATCCTTCATATAAGATAGGGCCAGGGGCTATCCATAGTATTCAGTATATTGGGCAGAGTAGATGGGCCAAATGGTTCTTATCTGCCGACACATTCTATGTTTCTATGTTTCTATTCACAAATTCTCGAAGTGACAATATTCGCGATTAACACTAGTGTCCAATAGCGAAGATCTTCTAAAATTCAGACCCCATGAAGAAGATTAGGATGTCTGTTCATAATAACATAGTAACATAGGGGGGCGTTTATCATTCATAGTAGGTCTCTCTTTTTGGCAGATGTCTTTATTTGCACTAAATCCTGCGACATTTACTCTCCAACACCAGATCTCGGCACTCTTCAAAGCAGTCTTCCTTTTAGAGCAGCTATTGTGACTAGACCTGTTTCCTGGCACGTTTACTATGTGTGACTTCTGTAAAAATTGCAAAAAAGTTGCAACTCCACACCAAGCAATCGCTTGGCATACCTTCACTGATACTGGTGAAACCACATTACACTTAAGCAAAAATTAATTATTACTGTGCACCATTTCAGAAATTAGGCACACGCCCAAACCAAAGACAAACTGACACAAAAAAAGACCTCAAATGATAAATCCCTCCCCCCCCCCCCAACAGTCTGTAAAACAAAAACTAAAAAAAATCCATCCATCCAGTTCAGTCATCCATCTTAGTTGAGAAAGTGAAAAGCCCTCATCCACTAGGAAGACAATTTTCCTCATCTTAGGAAACATAATATTCCTTCCCAACTCCAAATTAGGCAATCAGAATAACTCCCTTCTCCAGAATTTTAAGAAATGTAAAAATATTTATTTCCCTTTCTTCCTCCTGGAAAAAGTCTTCTGAAGTGAAATTTACTGAGCTGTGTAGTCCATCCCCCATTCCAAGTCATTTTTGATGGATCTCCTAGTATTTGCCTTCAGCCTTTAACCAACTAGAGAAAGTTCAAAATGACAGGTTTCACACAGCCATTTGTCAACGAGAAGAAATGTCATGGTTTGATGTCCGCACATGTGACACTGGTATGGGAAGAGTCAACACAACAGCTACCCAATGATGTGTACTGTCTCCAGCTCTCAGTTTTCGTTGTACATGTGCTCTTGACCTTACCTGCAATCTCACTGTCCTTCCTTGTCATTTCGAAGCCATTAACATATTACCTTGGGCATAGGAATAACTGACAAAACATGTTTCTCTGGACTGAATTTTTTTTGTCTCTGTTGCGATCTGGCAGGGCAGCTGTAGCTCCGTTTCGAGGGCCTTTTGGGAAATAGAAAGGTTGACCGTACACAGAATAGATTAATAGTATGTATCTCAGTTCAGTAACGGAAAGAGGCTCTGTCAGCCTGAGGCGCTAACATTACACGCTAGGAAATATACAGGAATGTAAACTGTTTGGTAGTGCCTCTACAGCCTTCACGCAGGGCTAAGGCTAGATTTATAGGATCTCCAACCCAATCATATGCTTGTTCGATTAATTAAGGGGGATTGTATGAGATTAGAAAAGAGGATCTGTTTCTTGTCTGTGGGAAGTGATTGGTATTGCAGCTCAGCCCCATGCACTTGAAGGATCTGCAATAGCAAAGACCGCCAATGGAAAAGAATGTCACTGTTTTTGGAGGCCCATCTGCTATCAAGAGGTTGTCTGGCCAATAATTTTGTTTTAATATGGAGCAGAATTAACTAAAAAAAAAATGAGAAAAAAGCAGTGTCTCACCTATCCCTCGCTGCACTTAAGGGTCCCAGCTGGTCTCTGCTTCCTGGTCCTTCTTGACACACAGGAAATGCCCACTCACGGAATCTTTGGCTACAGTGGTGCCCCACCTCATCCACCCATTGGCTGAAAGAGCATTTCCTGTGGGTCGAGAGGGACCCGGATGCAGAGACCAGTTAAGTATCAGGATGGGAGTGGTTGTCATCTTATTCTCACCCCTATTTCAAAGACATTACAAGCTGGAAAACCCCTTTAATGATTAGCCATGCCTATCTATACAATACATTTACATGTACATACAGTCATGTGAAAAAATTAGGACACCCTTTGAAAGCATGTGGTTTTTTGTAACATTTTTAATAAAAGGTTATTTCATCTCCGTTTCAACAATACAGAGAGATTAAAGTAATCCAACTAAACAAAGAAAACTGAAGAAAAGTCTTTTCAAGATCTTCTGTAAATGTCATTCTACAAAAATGCCTATTCTAACTGAGGAAAAAGATAGGACACCCTCACATGTATTCCCTCTTAAATTGGCTCAGATCTCACACAGGTATATCACACCAGGTGCACATAATTAGTAGATCGTTACTCTGCATGTTGAATGAGGCTTGCCCTATTTAAACCTCAGACATTTAGTTTGGTGTGCTCCTGACTGTTGAAGTGAGAGTGAGCACCATGGTGAGAGCAAAAGAGCTGTCAGAGGACTTCAGAAAAAGATTGTAGCAGCCTATGAGTCTGGGAAGGGATTTAAAAAGATCTCAAAAGATTTTGAAATCAGCCATTCCACTGTCCGGAAGATAGTCTACAAGTGGAGGGCTTTCAAAACAACTGCCAACATGCCCAGGACTGGTCGCCCCAGCAAGTTCACCCCAAGAGCAGACCGCAAGATGCTAAAAGAGGTCTCCAAAAACCCTAAAGTGTCATCTCGAGAACTACAGCAGGCTCTGGCTACTGTTGATGTAGAAGTACATGCCTCTACAATCAGAAAGAGACTGTACAAGTTTAACTTGCATGGGAGGTGTGCAAGGAGGAAACCTTTGCTTTCCAAGAGAAACATCGAGGCCAGACTGACATTTGCCAGAGATAAAGTTGACAAAGACCAGGACTTCTGGAATAATGTTCTTTGGACAGATGAGTCCAAAATTGAATTATTTGGACACAACAGCAGAGGACATGTTTGGCGTAAACCAAACACAGCATTCCAAGAAAAGAACCTCATACCAACTGTGAAGCATGGAGGTGGAAGTGTCATGGTTTGGGGCTGCTTTGCTGCAGCAGGACCTGGTCAGCTCACCATCATAGAATCCACGATGAATTCTACTGTGTATCAGAAGGTGCTTGAAGAACATGTGAGACCATCAGTTAGAAAATTAAAGCTGAAGCGGAACTGGACCATGCAACATGACAATGACCCAAAACATACTAGTAAATCAACCAAAGATTGGCTGAAAAAGAAGAAATGGAGAGTCCTGGAATGGCCAAGTCAAAGTCCAGATTTGAATCCCATTGAGATGCTGTGGGGTGACTTGAAAAGGGCTGTACGTGCAAGAAACCCCTCAAACATCTCACAGCTGAAAAAGTTCTGCATTGAGGAGTGGGGTAAAATTTCCTCAGACCGATGTCGAAGACTGGTAGATGGCTACAAGAACCGTCTCACTGCAGTTATTTCAGCCAAAGGAGGTAACACTCGCTATTAGGGGCAAGGGTGTCCTATCTTTTTCCTCAGTTAGAATAGGCATTTTTGTAGAATGACATTTACAGAAGATCTTGAAAAGACTTTTCTTCAGTTTTCTTTGTTTAGTCGGATTACTTTAATCTCTCTGTATTGTTGAAACGGAGATGAAATAACCTTTTATTAAAAATGTTACAAAAAACCACATGCTTTCAAAGGGTGTCCTAATTTTTTCACATGACTGTATATTTGCTAGAAGATGAACAGTTTTCACTGGAGATGAGTGAGTTTCTTGAAATCCATTTTTCGATTCAATTCACATAAATTGGTCTTCAGATTCGATTGGGATCCAAATAAATTGGACCCAAATAGAAAGTGCTCTATTTGCCCTGAAAAATTGTGTATGACTCTCTGGGGTCTCCTAGGACTATATCTAACCCCTTTTAAACTCTTTAATGCCAAGCCAGAATTATTAATGTCAGATTGACAGTGATATATATCACTATGAGTAAACAGATGGTAGCCGGTGGCCCTTATAATAGCCCACCGCACTGTCAGATTTTTTTTTTATTAAAAATTTTCATCTTTGGTGGCAGGTTGCTTTCTTCTCTGTCTTCTGACTTGTAAAATGGTGGATGCCATTTTGAACAATTCATCTGAAACAAATTGCAAAAGTTTGGGCAAATTTGATTCATTCTACTATTACGTACAATGGAGCATCCACTTTGATCACCGCCTACACTCCATCTACAATGACAAAAAATGGTCATACAATTGTGCTAAATGTTTAGGCAGGTCACATAATGGTCATACATGATGGATCTTCAGTTCTTTGTGAAAGTTGCTAGCTTCTTCTCAACATTGAAGAAATGAAAGTTTGAAGACTCTTTCATAGACCTCCATCAGACATGTAAGCAAAGCTGTGATTGATGCTTCAAGCAGGGTACACAACAATTAAAAGCATTTTGTCAAATATCTGCAGCAGAAGGTTTTGTCTGGTTTCAAGAGCATGACTAAACGCTGTTAGATACTCTGAAGATTGTAACGAAAAGATAGGTTAAGTTATGTTTACCAAAGTGCACTACAGGTTAACAGGTTTAAAAGTATTTTTTTTAAAATCAATTTCAACCAAAGTGTAAAATTGGACATGATACAATGTATTTCCATCTATATAGTACTGGTTGTCAACTTTGGATTGACAACTAATAGTGGTCATTTGGAAAGTAAGTTCAGGCAATACCAAAGCCATAGTTTTTAGTACCAGTTTCTAGAAAGCCAATTCAACAGTGACAACCAATACTGCTGTAAGATGTATTGCACACTGGGATTTGGGGATTTTCTGCTATTCTTCTCTGCAGATCTTCTGAAATTTTGTCAGGCACAATGGGGACCATCAGACAGATTTTTGGGTCTCTCCAGAGATGTTCAATTGGGTTCAAGTCAGCGCTCTGGCTGGGCCACCCAAAGACATTCACAGAGTTGTCCCTAAGCCACTACTTTGTTGTTTTGGCTGTGTGCCTAGGGTCATTGCCTTGTTGGGAGGCAAACCTTTAGTCCAGTCTGAGGACCAGACCTCTCTGGATCAGATTTTCATTAAGAATATCTCTGTACTTTGCTCTATTTAGCTTTTCCTCAACTCTGACCTGCCTCCCTGTCCCAGCTTCTAAAAAACATGCCCACCATGCTCCACTGTAGGGATGGTATTGAGCAGGTGATTAGCACTGCCTGGTTTCCTCCAGACATAACACTTAGAATTGAGGCCAAAAAGTTCAATCTTGGTCTCATCAGACGAGAGAATCTTGTTTCTCACAGTCGGAGAGTCCTTTAGGTGCTTTTTTGCAAACTCTAGGGGGCTTTTATGTGTCTGCTGAGAAGAGGCTTCTTTCTGGCCTCTCTGCCATAAAGGGCAGATTGGTGGAGTGTTGCAGTGATAATTAACCTTCTGAAAGTTTATCCCATCTGCGCACAGGATCTTTGGAGCTCAGCCAGAGTGACCATTGGGTTCTTGGTCACCTCTCTTACCAGGGCCCTTCTCAACCAATTGGGGCGACCAGCTGTTAAAGAGTCTTGGTTGTTCCAAACTTCTTCCATTTACGAATTATGGAAGCCACTATGTTCTTGGGAACTTTCAGTGTAGCAGACCTTCTCCAGATCTGTGCCTCCACACAAGTCTGTCTCTGTTCTCTACATGCAGTTCTTTCCTGCCCATGACTTGATTTTTGCTCAGACATGCATTGTCAGCTGTGAGACCTTATAGACAGAGCTGTGTCTTTCTAAATCATGTTCAATCAATTACCACAGTGTCCAGATAAATAGTGGCAATATTCCACAAGCATGTTCCAAAACGGTGTCTATGTAATATAGTTGCATTTGGTGCTCATACAGTACAGCAAAAGTGCCAATTCGCAAATAATGCTTTCTAGTTTCCAAATAAATACACTGTCTACATACATAGTGCATTACAGAGCCCAGACAGTGTCATTCACAACTCATACAACATATATATATACGCTGTGTATATAATCATCTATACTGTCTATACCATATCTATCAATCTACATTGAATCTGTCCTTTACATGTGTATTAACCTTTCTATCCATGTATTCTCTTTCTTTCTTTTTCTTTTTCTTTCTTTCTTATATATCCATCTATCCATCTATCTAGATCATACAGTATGTTTCTATGTAGCTATAGAAACAGAAGACAGAAGCACTGTATCCACGTGTTTAGCACAGAAATCACAAAACAGTGGAGGCTTCTTTCTTTCTTTCTCTCTTTCAATCTTAGTCTTTCATTCTTTCACCTTCTTTCTATATTTCTTTCATTAAAGGGCATCTGTCAGAAGATTTGCACCTATGACACTGGTTGACCTGTTGCATGTGCACTTGGCAGCTGAAGGCATCTGTGTTGGTCCCATGTTCATATGTGCCCGCATTGCTGAAAAAAATGGAGTTTTAATATATGCAAATGAGCCTCTAGGAGCAATGGGGGCGTTACCATGGCAGAAAAAGCTGAACCCATTGCTCCTAGAGGCTCATTTGCATATATTAAAACTCCATTTTTCTCAGCAATGCGGGCACATATGAACATGGGACCAACACAGATGCCTTCAGCTGCCAAGCGCACATGTAATAGGTCCGCCAGTGTCATAGGGACAAATCTGCTGACAGATGCCCTTTAAATCTCTATATATTGGTAACAAAGGTCAATGGAAAATAATATCAGCTTTGTGAACTCAGACCAAACCTACAAGACAATCTCAAAATAATGTACTTCAATACCTGCCTAATTAACCTGTAAATATTAAAGGGGTTTTCCAGGTTCAGAAAATGAATGGCCCATCATCAGGGTAGACCATCCATATCAGACTGCTTGGGGTCTTACTCCTGACATTTCCACCAATTAGCTATTTAAAAAAGTCTGCATGTGAACATCTCTTTCTGTGCAATACATCTTACATCTTAATCATAGAATACAACCTAATCCAATGTGAACAGGACATATATAGCCAGGAGGTAGCGGCAGAAACACAGGTAAAATTCATAGCCCAGTAAATGAACCTGGCGATACCCCCTTCCAAGCCAATGCCTAAATATAAAAAAGTAACATTTATACAGCATGTATCAAGGAATAATAACAGCACCATTCACGTGATCATGTGTTGCAGACTTCAGACCATGGGTACATAAAAAATGGACACCGGCTGTGTGCACTCCACATGGAGGTGCGGACCCATTGACTACAATGGGTCTACAATCTGCAAGATGTGATGAAAGATAGGAAATATTCTACCTTTTGTGGTGTGGAGGCACGGACCTGGAAGCCCATGGAAGGGCTTCCGTGTGTTTCGTGTACTTCCAGGTCCGCACTTTCACGCCGCGAAACATAGGACTGTTCTATCATTTGCCGAATCTTGCGGATCGTGGACCCATTGAAGTCAATGTGTCCACACCGCAATGCAGAATGCACATGGCTAGGTGCCCGTGTTTTTCGGACCCACAATTTGCGGTCCACAACATGGGCACGGAGGCCCCGCGGTCATGTATCGGGGCCTTTTAAGCGAGTGTGACTCAAAGTATAAACTGACTAACTACTGAAAAAGTACAAGATGCAAATGCGCATCATGTGAATAAGGTCCTATAGCAATCCATCAATTAATTCCACCGTTTAGCAATACAATAACTATCAACATGTTGCTCACAAATACTGCAACATATGAACACAGTCCTATAGCTATCCATAGACAAAATCGATTATTTAGAGAAATCAGCGGCAATATGTAAATTGCCAGAGCGCTGTTCACAAATACCACTACATGTGAACAAGGTCCTATAATAATCTGTTATTAAGGCCCCATAACACGACTGTTTGGGTCCGCATACGAGCTGCATTTTTTGCATCTTGGATGCGGACCAATTCACTTCAATGGGGCCGCAAACCATGCAGACTGCACGAGGCCTAGCCAAAAAAATAAAACTTGCCCTATTCTTGTCTGCATGGAAGCTCCAGGCAGCGCTGCATCCAGGCTAATGGTTCAACAACAGACTGGGGAAAATATCAGTCATCCATGTAGATCACAACAACAAACCGACCTGACATGGAACACCAGACATGACATAAACCACACAACATAACAGGTGAGGAGGGGAAAGGAGACAAAGGGAGACAAACGATGTCCAACTAGGATGCCCTCACACAGGTAACATGACACATCCAGAAAGGAGCAGAGCTCCTACACATGTACAGGCAAACAACCAACTGACCTTCAGGCTCACAACACAATATAAGAAGAGCCAGAGGCCACACCCAGCTCCACCAAGCACACATCCTAACCCCGAACACACCAGGATGGGAAGGGACACACAACTTAGAGGGGAAGTGTCAAAACATGCAAAACCACATGTTGCCACCAGCAACAAGCATGCACGGCAAAAGTGTCATGGTCCACTACACCAGACCATGACACAGCCGTGACACCATATGTCCATTCCGCAAAAAGATAGAACATGCCCTATACTTGTCTGCAAAATGTGAACCACGGACACATTGAAGTCGACCGGTCTGCAAGAAATGTGGATGCAACACGGACATATCTGTATTTTGCAGACCTCAAAATACATACAATCGTGTGCATAAGGACTAATAGAGAATTGTAAGGAACACCAGTAACTGGAACTTGTAGGGGATATAAAGAAATGACTAACATATATACACTCACCTAAAGAATTATTAGGAACACCTGTTCTATTTCTCATTAATGCGATTATCTAGTCAACCAATAACATGGCAGTTGCTTCAATGCATGTAGGGTTGTGGTCCTGGTCAAGACAATCTCCTGAACTCCAAACTGAATGTCAGAATGGGAAAGAAAGGTGATTTAAGCAATTTTGAGCGTGGCATGGTTGTTGGTGCCAGACGGGCCGGTCTGAGTTCTTCACAATCTGCTCAGTTACTGGGATTTTCACGCACAACCATTTTTAGGGTTTACAAAGAATGGTGTGAAAAGGGAAAAACATCCAGTATACGGCAGTCCTGTGGGCGAAAATGCCTTGTTGATGCTAGAGGTCAGAGGAGAATGGGCCGACTGATTCAAACTGATAGAAGAGCAACGTTGACTGAAATAACCACTCGTTACAACCGAGGTCTGCAGCAAAGCATTTGTGAAGCCACAACACGCACAACCTTGAGGCGGATGGGCTACAACAGCAGAAGACCCCACCGGGTACCACTCATCTCCACTACAAATAGGAAAAAGAGGCTACAATTTGCATGAGCTCACCAAAATTGGACTGTTGAAGACTGTAAAAATGTTGCCTGGTCTGATGAGTCTCGATTTCTGTTGAGACATTCAAATGGTAGAGTCTGATTTTGGCGTAAACAGAATGAGAACATGTATCCATCATGCCTTGTTGCCACTGTGCAGGCTGGTGGTGGTGGTGTAATGGTGTGGAGGATGTTTTCTGGGCACACTTTAGGCCCCTTAGTGCCAATTGGCCATCGTTTAAATGCCACGGGCTACCTGAGCATTGTTTCTGACCATGTCTATCCCTTCATGACCACCATGTACCCATCCTCTGATGGCTACTTCCAGCAGGATAATGCACCATGTCACAAAGCTCGAATCATTTCAAATTGGTTTCTTGAACATGACAATGAGTTCACTGTACTAAAATGGCCCCCACAGTCACCAGATCTCAACCCAATAGAGCATCTTTGGGATGTGGTGGAACGGGAGCTTCGTGCCCTGGATGTGCATCCCTCAAATCTCCATCAACTGCAAGATGCTATCCTATCAATATGGGCCAACATTTCTAAAGAATGCTATCTGCACCTTGTTGAATCAATGCCACTTAGAATTAAGGCAGTTCTGAAGGCAAATGGGGGTCCAACACCGTATTAGTATGGTGTTCCTAAAAATTCTTTAGGTGAGTATATATATATATATATATATATATATATATCAGATCTGTTAATACCTACATAGTAATACTAAAAAATAGAGGCAACGCTAGCACGTACCGTATTGTCGACTGCCACCATACCACCCTCAGTGCCACATAAACCTCGTACTCAGAATGACAGATTCATCAGAAATATAATTAGATTGTAGCTGACTTCAGCCAATTAAAACTATTATTAGCAGGAGATGCTGGAGGCCGAGCCCCGGTACTGACATCTCATTTGTTTCATCAGGATTTCTTGAAAATACTTAACCGTCATACGTGATGGCTGAGAATGATATGGCAGCACCGCCTTTCCCTGTGCATGAGAACAGGTTAGCAAGTTATAGTAAGTCCGATAGGAAGGTTGGAGGAGGTCACGTCGAAGGGCTTGGTAGTTTATTTGATTTTAATGAAGTGCAGACCCCCAGATGACAATTACATGTTCAAGAAGAAGTTTTAAGACAGGTGCATTATTCTTTATCTCAAGATGGTGGGTGGAAGAACGCAGATCTTCCCTTGTCTCTACGAGGCCAGATTTCCTGGCAGACCTACACATGGGAAGAGGGTTCGTGACCAATTTCAGCCATTCACACAGTTGACAATTTTCAATTTGTGTTTTCCTGTGTTTAGTTGACCCATAGAATTAAAAAGGTTTTCTGAGATTTTAATACAGATGACCTGTCCTCAGGATAGGTCATCAGTCTCTGATCAGTGAGGGTCCGACACCCAGGACCCGCGCCGATCAGCTGTTTGAGAAGGCACTGGAGCTCCTGTATAGTATTGTATTATATTTCATAGCAGCTGTGCTTGGTATCGTGCTCAGCCCCATTCACTTGAATGGGAATGACCTGCTCCTAGGCTACGTGACCGATGAACGTGTCGTCTCAGGCCTACAGAAACCAGCGAGAAGGCCCGGCACTACTACGAGCGCTGCTGACTTCTCAAACAGCTCCTGCACATGAGCTTATTTTTTGTCCCTGTCCGCAAAAAAAAACCTGAAATGACAAGGACAGGAATTGTTACAACGGAGCCGCAAAAAAACAGGTGCAACACGGACGTCACACAGATGTCATCCTTTTTTTTGGGGCGGATCCGTGTTTTGCGGACCGAAAATACATTCGGTCGTGTGCATGAGCCCTTAATCTCAGAAAATCCCTTTAAGGCCTCATGCACACGAACGTATTTTGTTTCTGTGTCCGTTCAGTTTTTTTTGTGGATAGGATGTGGACCTATTCATTTCAATGGGTCCGTAAAAAATGCGGAACAGCACGTTGCGTGCTTTCTGCATCCGTATGTCCGTTCTGTAGCCCCTCAAAAAATATAGAGTATGTCCTATTTGTGGCTGTTTTGCGGACAAGGATAGACATTGTTACAGTGGATCAGCAAAAAAAATGGATGCAACACGGATGTCACACGGACAACCTCCGTATTTTTTGCGGATCCGCATTTTGCGGACAGCAAAATACATACGGTCGTGTGCATGTAGCCCTAATGTACAGAAACAGCTGCAGAACTTTGCTCTACTTACCATGTACAGATCCTGAGTCACAACCTATGTTATAAAACTACAACTCCCACCATGCCCTGCTGTCGACTGATAGCTGTAGGCTGTCCGGGCATGCTGGGAGTTGTGGTTTTGCAACAGCTGGAGGGCCGCAGGTTGGGCTATCCGTGCATTAGACAAAACTCAATCAATTAAAGGAGCATTCCCATCTCAGACATGGATGGGATATGCCATCAATGTCGGATAGGTGTGGGGATCCCAATGTGACCCCCCTGCGCAAGTGCAGCCACACTCTGTTCTCCGCTATGTGAGTTCCAAAAATAGTTGAACGCTGGCTCATTTATTTCCGGCAGTCCCGTAGCGGTGAATGGAGAGGTGGTCGCGCTTGCTCGGCTCTTTTGAGAACTCCCATAACAGTGAATGGAGAGTGCACCGCGCATGCACAGTGCGTTCTCCTTCACTTTGGAGGACCTACACCTACCTGACATTGGTGGCTTATCCTTGCCATATGCCATCTATGTCTGAGATGGGTATAACCCTTTACAGTCTATGGAGGGCACCCGATTCTCCCCAATGGAAGATGTCAGGGCAAAGCAAGTCTAGAGATGCTGTAATTCAACATGCCCGATCTTTTGCTGCCACGGAAGATGAGTCCCCACCAGTAGTGTCTGGCAGGTTTCAGGCTCTGACTTATTTCCCTCTGACAATTGAAAAGGACAAGCACATTTGGCCGAGTTATTTCCTGCACATGACCTGTTTAAGAAATCAATTCTGCGCCTTAATGAAGGTCCTTTTGGCTCCTGTAGCCCCCACGCTGGGACTTCACTGGTTATTGTGTCTGGTCTCCAGAATGGTGAAGGCTCACCGTTTTTCTTCCCCAGACTGTAGAGAATTACAGAAGCTCTAGATTCAATTTAGGAAATGATATTCAAAGTGAAGCCGGTGCCGGTAATGGATGGTGAGTCCTGGCGATAGGGTGAGAGAATTGTAAGCATCACACTTTACAAAGACTCTTCTGCAAGAGCTCGGACTTCTACGTGTGAGGATGGCGCAGCGTCTAGAGGAAGAAAAGAAAACACAATTGGAGGAAATTGTTCGAGACACAAAGATGATAACCTCTGCCCATTACGCTGCGTGTGCGGTTCTGCCCCCTAGGGACTTCACCAGCGCAGGAAGGGGGGGGGGGTGATACTTATCAGACACTCTTAGCTATCAATATGTTTCTTCCTGATCCACAGTAATAATACAAGATCCCTGCAGGCGGCGCGGATAAACGGCCCCATTCAATGTCAGTAATGGACCCTTGTACAGACATTATCTACGTCTCATGTCTGGAAAAAAGATGTCTGGAAATAATCTGCAAAAGGGAGATAGATAGATAGATAGATAGATAGATAGATAGATATGAGATAGAAAGATAAATATGAAATAGACAAATAGATAGATAGATATGAGATAGATAGATAAATAGATAGATGTGAGATAGATATAAAACAGATGATAGATAGATAGATAGATAGATAGATAGATAGATAGACGAATGGATTGGTGGAGAGAAGATGGACAGCCATATTTCATTACAATTGTGTAATCCCAGTGCTGCTCAATCACTCCCCTGTCTTGCGAGCAGTCTAATAGCAGATTGCGCTGTCTCCGGCACCTGTGCGCTCATTAACACAGTGAATATGCATTGCCTAATATTAGAGATAGTGCAGGGAGATAGCCCAGAGACTGTCTGGTCTCAGCAGAAGGAAACATGACTAACCTCAGGCTGCAGGGTTACAATATCTAATAACCAAGTGACAGATGAGGTGGTATTTCATGATGAAGGCTCTTAAGTAGAATTCATATTGCTGTCGGCAGAAAGTGACAGGGAACCCTTACTGATAGCAATGTCAAGAGCCTAGACACAGAGCTGGCTACTCTGTCCTCTGCCACCACCGAGAGATGGAAAATAGATGGATAGGGATGGACGGACAGACTGGCAGATAGATAGATAGATAGATAGATAGATAGATATGTGATAGATAGATATGTGATAGATAGATAGATAGATAGATAGATAGATAGATAGATAGATAGATATGTGATAGATAGATATGTGATAGATAGATAGATAGATATGTGATAGATAGATATGTGATAGATAGATAGATAGATAGATAGATAGATAGATAGATAGATAGATAGATGTCTCTACCTGTCACCAACTGAGAGGAAGATGAGACACCATGGACTATTATACCCCCATACTGCCCCTTTAACCCAACATCCAACCCCTTTATTTCCCACATCAAACCCCCCTTCACAATACCTATTATTTATTTTGCTTTGGCAATACTAAATGTTTTACTTGGACCTGCCAATAAAGCTTTATTGAATTGATAGATAGATAGATAGATAGATAGATAGATAGATAGATAGATAGATAGAATAGATATGAGACAGATAGATAGATAGATAGATATTAGATAATTAGATAGATAGATAGATAGATAAATAGATATGAGATAGATAGATAGATAGATAGATAGATAGATAGATAGATAGATAGATATGAGATAATTAGATAGATATGAGATAGATAGATAGATAGATAGATAGAATAGATATGAGACAGATAGATAGATAGATAGATAGATAGATATTAGATAATTAGATAGATAGATAGATAGATAAATAGATATGAGATAGATAGATAGATAGATAGATAGATAGATATGAGATAATTAGATAGATAGATATGAGATAGATATGAGATAATTAGATAGATAGATATGAGATAGATATGAGATAATTAGACAGACAGATAGATAGATAGATAGATAGATATTAGATAATTAGATAGATAGATAGATAGATAGATAGATATGAGATAATTAGATAGATAGACAGACTGTCTCGATTTTGCTGAATTTTTTTAAATATTTGAGTTATGAATCTCCACACAATTTATTATTTTGGTTTCAGTTTAAAAAAAAAAAAAAAAGTACTTTAAGGGTAAGCCGATAAATGCAAAAGTGTTTACAGAAGAAAAGGGTTAATTAAAAGAGAAGAAGACAGAGAGCCATCCCTTCTGCAGGGGGTTTGTGATGCTTGTAAGTCATTGAGCGGTGTGCTTTGTAAGAGGCCGGGGAGGCGTCACGTGACAGCCCACGTCAGAGAGAGTGGAGCAGACTTGTGTGGATTCCCCTCCCACATCCCATTCACAGCTCCAGAGGCTGATCAGCTCCTGTCTAACCCTAGTGAGTTCCAGTAGTATGAGCTGTCTCTCTCTCCAACAAGATCAAATGGAGCCATTTAATGAGGAGATTCCACTGCCTTTACCATGCAGTTTCCACTATCAATAATTTAAATCTCTCTGCCACAGCACAAGAAGATCAAGGCTGCACCTTGCTTTTTTTTTTTTTTTTTTTTTTTTTTTTAAGCCTTTTTCTCCTAGGAAGTTGCAAGAAAACAAATCAAACTATCCAAGAGTTTCAACTGAGATTTCCAAAAATACAAGTGTGTTGATGTGTTCATTGGAAACTAACTGAAAAAAGGTGGGTCATTCTCCTTTTTTTAGCAGGTAGAGATGTAGCAGAGCTGAATCTGCCACCGGATCATGCAGTCGGCTTACCTGCAGTCTTCTGGAAAACCCCATTGTGAGATTATCATGGGTTGCGCCTTATGACAAACTCAGCTCTGCTGCGCCTGTAAATGATCCATTGTGTTCTAATTATGATTATTGGCTCCTGTGCTTTTGTAAATGCATTTCCTGCCATTTACCCTATGACAACCCCCTAGCAAACCGACGATGCTGACGACTACATGATATAATTGTCTCCATAGTCTGAACTGGATGGACGGATGTCTTTTCTCAGCCTTACAAACTATGTTACTATGGTGCCACCTTATTTGTAAATATTTCTATTTTGTTCTCCAATTTTATTCTAAACAAACAAACAAACAATTAAAACATAAATAGTATTATCTTGCACTAATGTAAAGTATACATACATTTATATGAAATGGTCATTTAACCCTTTGGAGCGGCATCCTTTGTGCTTTATGGTAACTAGTAGTGCAGTCCAAAGGATAAGCTATAATTGGCTAGTGCACAGATGACAAACTTAGCCCTAGTGCATCTGGCAAAAGTCCGGCTCTGCTGCATCTGTAGTGGTTTGTAGTGGAACAATTATAAATCAACTTCCACGAGATATCTGTCATGGCGCCAGTTACATAAAGGAGGCTTTAAAAAGAAATAAATAGGGAATATTTATATCCGATTGCATCTCTCAGCTCCCTGGGCTCCAACTAAAAATACAAGAACTCCCCAGGTGATGACATTTGCATTTCAAATAACAGCAAAGTACGGACTAAGATGCCAGAGTCTGGTCTCTGGCTGCAACACCAGAGACTTGTCAGGAGATATTTAGGGGAAACTTTGGCGTATGGAAGATGTATGTTTAACTCCGATCAGGTTGACATTATTCTTTTATGATGTTGTGTGTGTTGCTGGGGAAAGAGGGATGCTCTGTTGCTTTAAGTGCCCGGCAGTTCCCTGGAGTGGATAGGAGTTTGACCAATAGAAGTACAAAGAGGATTCTAAATAATTTCTCACCGACAAAAGCCAAGACATTCTGGTGTAAACGGCTTGCTAAACTACTCAACAAGCAGGGGCTATAGGCAGCAGCACAGAGCAGGATTTCTGATCTTCCTAATAATCATTTCATGAGACATTGGAGCTGCTAGCTGTCACTCAGGCGCTGCAATGAATCTGCTTTCTAATCACCGGCATGAGAGTGGCTGTGAGCAGTCCAAACTTTCATCGAAACACTTTTCTGCGCCTAAAATTAAGGGTCATTAAAAAGCTGACACATACAAAAGGTAGGAGGCTACTGGGGGGTAAGAGGAAGGGGCAACCGGGGAGGAAGAGACTACTGGAAAATAAGAGGAAGGGGCTACCGGGGTGAAGAGACTACTGAAGAGTAAGAGGAAGGGGCTAACAGGGAGGAAAATACTACTGGAGAGTAAGAGGAAGGGGCTACTGGGGAGTAAGAGACTACTGGAAGGGGAAGGGGCTACCGGGGAGTAAGAGAGTACTGCAGAGTAAGAGGAAGGGGCTACCGGGGAGTAAGAGACTACTGAAGAGTAAGAGGATGGGGCTACTGGGGAGTAAGAGACTACTGAAGAGTAAGAGGAAGGGGCTAACGGGGAGTAAGAGACTACTGGAGAGTAAGAGGAAGGGGCTACTGGGGAGTAAGAGACTACTGGAGAGTAAGAGGAAGGCGCTACTGGGGAGTAAGAGGAAGGGGCTACCAGGGAGGAAGTGACTACTTGAGATCAAGAGGAAGGGGCAACCGGGAAGGATGAGACTACTGAAGAGTAAGAGGAAGAGGCTACAGGGAGGATGAGTCTACTAGATAGTAAGAGGAAGGGGCTACCGGGGAGTATGAGAATACTAGAGAGTAAGAGGTAGGGGCTACTGGAGAGCACGAAGAAGAGAAACCAGGGCGGTAAGAGACTACTGGAGAATAAGAGGAAGGGGCTGCTGGGGAGCAAGAAGAAGAAGAGGCAGCCAGGGAGTAAGAGACTACTGAAGAGTAAGGGGCAACCAAGGGGTAAGAGACAACCGGAGAGAAAGAGGAAGGGGCTACTGGAGAGCAAGAAGAGGCGACTGGGAGTAAGAGATTACTGGAGAGTGAGAGGAAGGGGCTACTCGGAAGTAAAGGAAGAGGCTACCAGGTAGTGGAAGGGGCCACTGAGGAGTAAGAAGAATGGGCTACTGGGGAGTGGATGAAATAAGCTACAGGTGAGTGGATTGAAGGGACTACTAAGCAGTGAGAGGAAGGAGCTACTGAGGAGTGAGAGGAAGGGGCTACTGAGGAGTGAGAGGAAGGGGCTACTGAGGAGTGAGAGGAAGGAGCTACTGAGGAGTGAGAGGAAGGGGCTACTGAGGAGTGAGAGGAAGGGGCTACTGAGGAGTGAGAGGAAGGGGCTACTGAGGAGTGAGAGGAAGGGGCTACTGAGGAGTGAGAGGAAGGGGCTCCTGGGGGCTTAGAGGAAGGGACTGCTAGAGAGTAATAAGAAGAGGCTACTGGGCATTAATAGTAATAGGGGGCTACTAAGGAATGGGAGTAAGGGGCTACAAAGGAATAAGAGAGGGCTATCAGGGGATTAGAGGAAAAGTTTACTGAAGAGTAAGTGACTATCGGGGTAAGGGGAAAGGGTTATTATGGAACAAGAGACTATTAAAGAGAGGGCATGGGGGAGAAAGTTGTTCAAATAGGAGGAAGGGGTTTCTTGGGTGTAACAGACTACTCGGGAATACGATAAGGAGGCTACTATGGAGACTACTGGAAGTAGAAGAGAAGAGTTACAGGGGTTTAAGTGGCTCCTGAGCAGCGTAGAAAGTCTACAGAAGGACTTGTGTAATACAGGGATATGAGAATGTCTCATTTTATTTTCAAGCAAGGGGGTATAAATTGTATTTGATGCTAGAGGCAATTTATTGTTTAGAAAATCACTCCAGCATGACATAGTTTACAGGAGGGGACACAATTTCTGGCGTTCTATAGCTAGGAATGTTTTTGCAGTCATTGCTGGCACAGATGTAGCAGAGCTGGATCTTCTATTTAACTCTTAAGATCTGCCTACTGAAAACTGACTAAAGATAACAGAGCAGATCTACCTGCGGTCCTGTATCATGAGTGGTACCACGTGATAAACTCAGCTCTGCCACACTTTCACTGTATAATGTCTTTAGCAAACGCTTTAATATCTTCGGTTGGTTTAGAAAGTTTCCATATCATCTCTAAATTGTATTGATTGTTAGGGAGATGTCGCTCCTCGCTCCTGGCTCAATGCCCTTTCGTTCTGGGCTTTAGTCTGTATGATGATCGTGGTGGTTTATCTGCGGTTCTGAAAGGGTTAAACCCGTCCATCATTTCCATTGCACGTCATATTCAGTATCGGATCTGCACGTACTGTAGGTTTTCCAGTACAGATGGCAGAATGGATTCTTGTGGGTCATGATTCACTGTGATCCGGGCTGACGGAGAAGAAAGGGATCACTGAATTTGCTCGTCTCTAGCTTTGGGTGGACCCAGACGGCAGAGGGCCCCAGTGTTAGAACAGTATAGGGGCCCTTTAGTTTCCAACAGTTTATCATAGAGTACCCTCTCATTTTCTCAGTCCATGACATGCAATATAAAAAACAGTAGGAAAGTGCTTTGTGTCCCTTTATGCCGCTGCACAGGTGGCACATAGGCTATGCATTTGGTGATTCCGAAAGGGGTTACACGGGATTGCCTGCCCCCTATTGCGATGTAATTCCCTGCTCTCTATTCTCAGTCCTAGCACTGGCTGCTTGTCTCTGTGCCTCCCCATGGCCAGACTTGGCTTGGGTTGTAGTTCAGGGACCACCACTAAATTCTTTCTGAATCTTTTTAGGGAAAGTAAATTGAAATAACGAAAACCGTAAAGGAAAAGAAATCTTAATACCTGCAAATGAAAAGAATGTGACTAGAGCTTGCAGTCGTATCTGGAACAAAGCCATACGCTTTGGGTTTTTCTTGTATTTTTCTCCCAGACAGAGACGTATTAGAAGTATGAGGGCGCCCTCTACTGGCCGTCGCGTGTCACTGATTTCAGGATTCCCTATCTGGATGCTATTACCTCACACGAAATTCAATATGGTGACGTTCAACAACATTAAGCCGCCCACTTCATTGTCATTTGCTGTAAATTGATTTTTTTTTCCCCGCCCATGTTGACTTTATGGAAAGATAAGTATTTTTGAATTGCTAGAGGGAAAGCGGATTCTAGGTTCCCTACAAGACCACCCCCTTATTCAGACCAGATTTTAGATTTGACTTATATTAGGCATACTTGCCATCTTCTGTGAGAGGGCCATCCCCTAGAAGACCACTATTGCAAGCAATTTTGGATTGCTTCAAAGAGGGTTCACAGCATTTTTTCTCCCTGCGTTAAATGGACCTCCAGCCCTTCCTCAAACAGGAGATAGGAAAAAGCAGTAATGGATGGCATACAGTGAAACCTCTCCAAAACCCATCTCTTGGAGAAGACTTTCCCCATCAAGAATAGATTTTTATGGCAAATTTTCAATTCCCCTACCTCCAGTATATTTCTGTCTTTTCTTTGAAAGGATTACCCCTCTAGAAGAGAAATACTTGAGGCAAAGTTTCACCTTGCCTCATGGAGGTCTGTCTGACTAGACATTTGGTTCATGGACAGGATAGTCCTAAACACTTGATATCTATGAAATGCAGGAAAGGGCTGAAGTCATTATTAAAGGAATGTCCTTGGCATAAGTAGGCACAGGGCGGTTAATCTAGACAGGGTGCATGTTTTTACAAGGAAATTTCTGTTTCTTTCTTACTGAAGTTTGTCCTAAAGCTCATAACAAACTGCTTAGCTGTTTTTAATATGAAACATCTGAATGTTTGCCGTATGGAGAACTGGGGTCAATCAGAAAACTCTTCGTATATTCAATATTGTCTACTAACCCTGTGAAACATATAGCAGACATCATGTATCATCACCGATGTGTACAGTCTATTCTTAATTTGTTACATTGTTGATATAGAGATGTAGCAGAGCTGAGTTTGTTGTTTATCTATGGTATACATAGAACTGCAGGTACATTTACTGTAGATAGATAGATAGATAGATAGATAGATAGATAGATAGATGACCATGCATAGATGATGATAGATAGATAGATAGATAGATAGATAGATAGATAGATAGATAGATAGATAGATAGATATGAGATAATGGATAGATGATGATAGATAGATAGATAGATAGATAGATAGATAGATAGATAGATAGATATGAGATAATGGATAGATGATGATAGATAGATAGATAGATAGATAGATATGAGATATGATGATAAATAGATAGATAGATAGATAGATAGATAGATATGAGATCATGGATATAGATAGATAGATAGATAGATAGATAGATAGATAGATAGATAGATATGAGATCATGGATAGATAGATAGATAGATAGATAGATAGATAGATAGATAGATATGAGATCATGGATAGATAGATAGATAGATAGATAGATAGATAGATAGATAGATAGATAGGAGATAGATAGGATGATTATTCCCTCTAGATTCTTCTCTCGGCTGGCATGGTAATTGATGCTGGTAGACAGGGATGCTCCCCAGCAAGTGATGCGGTGACGGTTTCTATGACGCAGGAGCTGTGCTGGTGTCCTGTTACTGAGGAGATTGCTTTATTTCGCATTGCCTCCAGTAGATTGTTAGCCTTCCCTTTAGCGGAGTTCAGGCCTGCATTATGCCGGATAGCCGCACACTGTACTGCACTTTGCTGTTTCTTTCCTGCAGGCCACTTTGTAAAATGTGACCTTTAAAGGAATGTAAACCATGCGAGTTACAATCACTGGAATTCAGGATTTAAATTTATTGCTCAGGTGACTTGTTACAGAAAGTGTCTCCTCATTCTGATTAATAACGTGTCCTCTCGATCAGCGTTTCTTCCTTCTGATCATAGCTATTTCTTATATGCCTATACTAAGTCCCTCTAGACTAGAGCTATGATCTGACTAAATATTGCAGAAATTTCCATTCTCCATAGAACCTACCTATAAAGAGTGTAGAGGTAACAGTCACACATTGGCCCTGGTGTCTAAGGGAACCCAATGGCGCTTCTGCCACATAAGAAGGTCATCTTTATAGAAGGTACACTGATTGATCAAAAAAAGGTAACTCATCCAGATAGAAAAGTCAGATTGATGCAAGATTCAGCATGCAGATATGTCAATGATTACAGGTGTGTTCTGATTAAACACTTGGTTTTGCCACAAGAAGACATAAAAGAGTTTCCCCTGCTTACCTATAAAAAAAACTCTTAGGGGCTCCTTTTGGGTAGTGTACCTCATGGTAAAAGATCGTTGGCTGCTAGACATGCATTTAAGACACAGTCGAAGACATTTGGCCAGTTAACAGACTTTCAGAGGGGGTGCATCATTGGACTGAGCAGAGAAGCAGGATGGCTATTTTGGCGAATTGCGCCACCATCTAGGCCATTCTAGCCTAGCTGGTAGGAGGTGTTGAGAGCGGTGGTTATGTGAGATCACGCACACAAGGCGAACAGGCTCCTGATGGCCCAGACAGACCACCAGTAGATAAGATTGTTAAATCCACCGACAAGCACATGCATGAAAGATGGAATATGGTTGGTTACTTTAGGCAACTAAGCTAGTTTTCCTTTACGCCAGTTTTTGATAAATCTCCCCCATTGTTTAGAATGGCCACCATGTAATACTACATTTCACCTGCTGGGAAAAAAAAACTGCTTGATTGCGCAGGGTTTCTAAAGTTGGGCCTGTGGAGATCAGCTGACCAAAGGATAGGCTTCTATGAGGTTATCGTCATGAAACCACCCATTTCAGATATCAAATAGGTACATTTTAAAAAAGATTTTGAGCCCTACAACTGTTCTTAGAGGAGCCTTCCACTTTTCAATGTTTTCATTGACATAGATGAAAAGTTGTTATTAGTAGAGAGGGTGTAACCTTGTGGAAAGCACCGGAATTCCTTCAACACTGGTTGGAGACTTTTAAAGCTCAGGATGTTCTTGCCTTCCATTACTTTGGTTTTCCATTCGGCTTCTTGGCTTCTATGACTTTGATTTTGACTTCTGCTACTTTCCAAGTCAATGGCCAATACTAAAGTGGTCATGGGACATCACCAAAATTAGTTATCTGATTGCATTACGCTATCCAAACTTGCTTCAATGACGTATTTCAAGAGGACAAACTATAGATACTTGATACTTGTAGATGTTTTGTTTTCTTCATGATAATGGTTACTAGCCAAGAATTCTATTTTTTGCCACCCCATTTACAACTGGAATAATTGCAGTTGGACGTTTTCGCCCACAGTGCCTTATAAATAGGAGCCGGCATTACGATTAGTTTGCAGTTTTTAGACTATAGCCACAACATGGATCAATAGTTATGACTTATTTAGTTTTCTAGTAACTGACGTTTAATGCATGCGGAGAAGTCTTGATGTTGTGTTCACTTGGAAAGGTTTGGAGATAGACCCAATATCATTCAGCATCCTTGATTGTACATGTACATGCAGTTATTTGCGTTGGCAATGAGAACTTAGACACAAGTCAACAGAGCATCGGGGGAGGATGGCGGAGGGATGAGTAATTTTGGCTGTTGAAAATAAGAATTTCTTTAGAATGTTAGAATGCGTGAAAGCCAAATATAGCTTGTTTCAATTATGGAAGTGTGTCAAAAAATGTGTGAAATGTACAAAGAAATCCCATACAAATTGGCTTTAATGCACAGGCATAATTGGTTCTGATGCAACAGGCAGACCTCATAACGCTGTAAGTCAGTCTTTCCTTTAACCGGTTGAAGGCCATTTATGATAATGAAGATGTTCTTGGGAAAATAAAAAAGTATCTATATGCATGTGGCTTTTTCTTTAAAATGTTCTAGAAATGGTGTAACTTGTGTCATACAACAAGATTTTGTTTAAAGGGTTTTTTGAGATTCCAAGGGGAGGTCATCAATATCAGATCACCTGGGGTAGAACTCCCCCTGGGACCCCAGTCTATCTGCTTTTGGAGGACAAGGGCCACAACCTCCTTACAGCTTACAGCATCATCCACTGGATAGCGGTTGTGCTTGGCATTCCAGCACAGTCCCATTACCCTTGAAGAGGACTGAGTTATGCCTAGACCATGTGACCAATGAACGTGACATCACGGGCCTAGGAGGAGGCTATGGTGCTCTTCAGAATGCTGATCGGTGGGAGTCTTGTGAGTCACACCCCCGCTGATCTGATATTGATGACCTACCCTGAGGAAATCTAAATCTTAGACAGCTTTTTTAAATTAACTGTCCTATTTTCTGGAGTCATTATTGGCACCCATTGGGGTGTCCTAAGCACTTGTGGGGGCTATAAAATACTCACCTCCATTGCTCCACAGCTTCAATTCTGGCACTTGGCTTCAAAGTGAAGTGAATAGGCAGATGTTGGTGGGTGACATACCCAGCTGACTTCTATATAAGAGTTTTATGACATTCATGGTGACATGCGTTGTTGGCATGACTATCACTAACAACTCCTAGCACATTTTTATTGACTGTCATCCTGGAAAGTCTTGTATTAAAGTGATTGTCCAGGATTAGGAATACATGTCTGCTGTCTTCCAAAAATAGCATCATACATGTCCGCAGGTTGTTTGTGGTATTGCAGCTTAAGCCCAATGACCTTAATGGAGCTGAGATGCAATACAAGAGACAACCCTTTGACTAGTATAATGGCATTTCTACAAGAAGAAGGCTGCCATCTTGTTTTTCCATTCTTGTACAATTCCCCTAACAGGAATCTGTCACCATTAAAGACATTGTGCCTGATTTAACAGTGAATTTCCTGGTAAGAGACTCCTTTGAATATATTCTGCCCACAAGTTTTTAAATAGCTGTCTTACCACAATATACCCCTTTAACATGCAAGTCATCTAAGAACCCTGGAAACCAACCACAGCCAGCCATGTATTTGTCTTGACGGCACCACTGAGATGTTACTTGCTATTACTCTCCTATCTAGCTTATAGAGGGGGTGCCAAGTGGACAACCCCCTCTATGACATCCAAATTTCTTAACAGAGTAATAATTAATTTGTAAGCATAAAAAAATTGAAAACTATGCTATATCTATGCATAAATGAATCGAAGAATGAGTGGTCATTGGTGTGACATCTTGGTTTACTGGCAATAAAAACATCGGATTTCTAGGTCCAACATTCTGTGCTGCACTAATTTCTCAATCTTTGTTACCTTTTTATGATGGAGAGCTCCAAATCTCATCTGCCTAGACAAAAACTTGCCACAATAAAATTCTGACCACCTGAAGCCACCCCTAGGGGGAGCTCGAGAGTCTACTGCATACATTGTTTTAGTATTGAGATCAATGCATTTTTTAGTTAATTTTAAAAATTGTAAGAAAATAATATGTAAGGGCGTTAGCTATTTTTTAAATTCAGCTTTGAGTACAATTATCTTGTACAAGGCATGAACACAAGCGGAGTACAGGGTAAATTACTGAAGGATTCCAATTAGCTGGAACGTCAAGAATAGGAAATGTAACAAAAATTTGGAATTAATAATAAGATCATACGAGCTTACTCTCTGAATGCCTCCCTGTATTGCCTTCAGCAGAGTCTTCGAAGTAAGTGGGTATATCCTCCTGATGGAATTACTAACTTGACTCTTTCATATGATTCTGATGACTACTTATTTTTCTCCACTGTTTTGCAAAATTGCTCTTCAGACAGATTCATCTCGCTGTGTAATTCGGAAACAAGCACTCTTGGCTACTTCAAACTGTGAGCTAGCTCCTGAACAGGGGTTTTGAAAAAGAAATCCTGCAGAGCCCTCAATGAGTAAAATGTGTAACTCCTTCAGCGGCGAAGCTGGTCAGGAGGAACATGCTCTGCGTACTGACAAATTGTACTCTGCAGCTGGGCTGCCGAATGTGCTCTAGTTATGACTTTGGTGTCCATATGAGTTTAAATGTGAATATTACAGTTAATTCCAAGAACACCCCCCCTTCTCCCTAGGGAGATTATTTTAAGAAGGTCTTCACCTTATGCAGTCAATGGTTAGCGGTGATCTTCCTTTCGCAATTAACAAAATAGGTTTAACCTTAATAGGGTTCTGAGTTCCCTGGGTCTATATCCAAAAAGCTTCTTTCAGATAATCTGTGGACAGAAGACACTATGAGCCTGATATATATAAGGCTTATATACATATATATACTTATATACATACCCTTCCTTTGTTCCACCGATTCCGCAATCCTGGCTCACCAGGACCACCTGACTGGCTGAAGGCTTTTTTTCTGACCTTGCGAACGGATGTGCTCTGCTTTCTTCCTGTTTGGCTACGTCTACATACACATTTGGAGGAGTGACAGAAGGGTAATTACAGCTCAAAGTATCTTCTGTCCACAGGTTATCTGAAACAAACTTTGTAGGTACAGCCCCAGAGAACCCCTTCAATACACAAGGAGGAACACCACCAGCCCCCTGCCAAACAGATCTCCACATATCAGCTTCCTGGTCAATTTTGTGGGTGCCATTGGATGAAGATGCATTGAGATTCTGGTCATACATTTTTTTCCTCCATTTTAGTATTTTTTACAGAAAAACTGAGGGCAGGAACACTAAAGGGGTGCACAGGTAGCAATGCCATTTTTTTTTTTTTTTTAGATACTACATAAGAAGAGTTCATTACTACAATGTAAAATCATAAGGGAGGGGTCCTGTTGCAGATTTTCCACTAGTGGTCCAAGTGCATCAAAGCACATCTCTGACTTGGGGTCCGTTCACATTTCCATCAAGTTTTCCATGTTCCTGTTCCATCATATAAACAGAAAAAATTAAAATAATGAAGTTTCAGGTCCATTATATGAAAGATACCAATGAAACCCAATGCATTCCTTTAATTTATAACGGCATGCATTTGAATCTGTCCGACTGTCCTTTGGGGTGCACCACCAATGAGGCCAGGTGAGGCGATTTCCTCAGGCGGCAAAACCTAGAGACAAGTGGTGGCAGTGGCAGGGCTGTGGGAATATCTCTCTATATTCAACTGTACACAATGTATCACAGTATGTCTTAAACAGTAGGGCTAGAGGGGTTGGGCACCGTTTCAATTTCCGCCTCAGGCAGCAGAAAGGTCAGGTGCACCCCTGACTGTCCTTCATATTGATATGAAGAATAGAGCACTATTTTTCCTTGTCACCATGCTGCATACTGCGCTATGTTTTCTAACAAACATGACAGAATCTTCTGACGGAAGTGTGAACAAGGCCTTACAGAGACTTTTTCGTCGCCAATCCAATGGTTTCACATGGATTTTTGAAGCCACCAGTCAGGTTCTGTTCCACCAGGTTTCTAGTGCATTTGGTATGCAGAATAGTCTGGACTCCCATCTATTATCCAGATATGAGAGCCACTACAAAAAGTGAATCCAGCTCTGTAGGACTATATATGTATTACCTGGTCACCTATTCATGTTGGTTGTCAGCTGATTGTGGGGGGATTTCAGAACTTGGATCATTATGAAAGGGGGTTGTCCAGTTGAGATAACCCAGTTGACTTCAGTAGCACAGCAGGTGATGAGCAGTGTTATACTGAATCAGCAGATATCCTGAACAGGTTCACATTTTTCAGAACCATTTGGCCATTAGGGGCAGTGTTCATTTTTATGCTCTTATAAAAAAAAAAAAAAATAACAATAATAATATCAGAAGTGAAATACATTTGGGCTTTGCTGTCTCTTGAAATAAATGTTTCCATTTACTAGAAATTACCACTTCTTCAACCCTTCACAACAAATGTCTCCTGGGTCTTACCTAATCGTGTTTTGTGCAGAGACGAGAAATCCCTCATGAGTCCTCCTTTCAGAGACACATGTGGTTAGTGTACTTAGTGACTGCTGTCAGGGAAAATCCTGGTGACGTTTATAACACCAGGTCACTGGAAGCGGGGATTTCACATCCATTACCATTTGCAAATCTGTGTGGAGTGCTTCTGTTTTTAACGGAGAATAAAGGGGGAAAAACTGTACAATGGCAGACTTTACACAGTGGAGGCGGCCATGCTACCCTGATCATCCTGAACCCTTTCAAATAATGATGATGAATATGTAAAAAATAATGATAAATCATGCCACTAATCTCCATTATTCTCTTAAGAGAGGTATGCTACACCAGCATAAAGACCTAAAATTCCATAAACATAACTACAGAGTATCCTCTAGAAAAATGCATGCCAGAGAGTATCTCCTTAAACAGTATTAACCAGAGAGCATCTCCTTAAACAGTACTAACCAGAGAGTATCTCCTTAAACAGTACTAACCAGAGAGTATCTCCTTAAACAGTACCAGCCAGAGAGTATCTCTATAAACAGTGTCAGCCAGAGAGTATCTCTATAAACAGTACCAATCAAAGAGTGCCTCCATAAACATACCAACCAGAAAGTGCATCCATAAACAGTACCAACCAGGGAGTGCCTCTATAAACAGTACCAACCAGAGAGTGCCTCTATAAACAGTACCAACCAGAGAGTGCAGCCATAAATAGTACCAACCAGAAAGTACCTCCATAAACAGTATCAACCAGAGAGTACCTCCATAAACAGGACTAGAGAGAACCTTTATAAACAGTATCATCTAGACAGAGCCTCTGTAAACAGTACCAACTAGAGAGTATCTCCATAAACAGTACCAACCAGTGAGTAACCTGAAAGTACCTCCATAAACAGTACTTACCAGAGAGTACCTTCATAAACAGTAACAACCAGAGAGTGCCTCCATAAACAGTACCAGCTATAGAGAGACTCCATAAACAGTACCTCCATAAACAGTACCAACCAGAGAGTGCCTCCATAAACAGTAACAAACAGAGAGTATCTCCATAAACAATACCAATGAGAATTAAGGGACTGAGACTGTGCAAAACACTACTCTAAAGATGAGCGAACCAATTCTACTGATTCGGAATTTGTCTCTAATTTATCAAAAAAGAGAGAGAGACATGTTTTTTAATGTAAATGTACATGTTTTTCATTCACAGGTCTCTGTATCTCTTGATTTCCCTAAAATGAATTGCATAAAATTCAGGTTTATTAGAATCTGACTTATTTGGAAAATTCAGGAAAAAATCCAAATTGATAGAATCGATTTGCTGAACTCATTATATATTTATACATACCTCCCTGTGCTTCACAGATCAATTTTACCCTATGTTTTTTTATCCACAAAAGTTTTGGTGGTAGCCTCGAACTATTTTTTATCTATTCTGCTCGTGTCCCCACATAATGCTTCTCTGCAAGCCAGTCTCCTTTCCAAAAGGAAAACAGTGTCTCATTCCAGAAACCCAACTCTTCCTGGGTCACTGCCCTTTAACAGAAAAGCAAAGAAAATTAGCTTGGCTGCCTGAGAGGCCTTAGTTGGGGTACTGTTTCTCCTTAAGGATTAGCGCCAAGTACGCATTAGGAATATTGTAAGCCAGTAAACGCTATTTTGGGTTTCTGAAAAAAATATATGAAAATTAGCACATCTCACATCTGCAGATAGGCTTAGCTAATTTGAAAGCTAATTTGGATATCTTTCCCAGAAACCCAGAGGGGCTACAATACTTTGCACGCATACTATGCATACTATGCGCTCTCCATAATAAAAAAGAATACCCTACAAACAATGCATATATATTGTCCAAAAAACACATATTAGCATACTAGTAGTGTTGATCGAGCAACAAAGTGCTCAGGTTGAACATCTCGGGATACTCAGGTGCTCTACTGAGCACAATGGAAGTCAATGGGAGAACCCGAGCATTAAACCAGGCACCCCCTGCTCTCAAGAGGGGAGGGTGTCTGGTTCATAGGAAAAGGTCAGAAATTAGAAACACCACCGAAATGATTTGGGAACAGCATGGGGAGGATGTCTGGATGCATCTTGGACTCCCAGGTCGCTGCTGGGAACGATGTTGTCCGAGTAGTACGCCACTTTTAAAAACTGACAATATTACGCACAAAACTGGAGATAAAATCGATTTTAGAGGAAGAAAATTATTAGGAAACATTCTTTCCTGTACATTTACTTGTATATAAATTGCAAGTGCTGCCAAAAATGACAAAGAAGAGGCACTACGATACAACTGTATATCACATAAAGGAGGGCCTCATTAACATTGTGGTACAATTGTTCAGGTAGTGGGACTCTTACACTCATAAAGCCTATGCACTAAGTGAAAAGGCTTCCAAAAATTACAAAGAGACGGCGCTCCAATACACCCTTTATTACACATAAAGGAGGGCATCATACACTCTTGAAAAATTATGATTGATGGCCTGCTGGTGACCCACAAAAACATTAGGAGCAAGGGCCTGCTGGTGACCATCTAAAACAATACGGATGAGGGCCTGCTGCTGAGCTGACCATCTAAAACATTAGGGGTGAGGGTCTGCTGCAGAGCTGACTCTCTAAAACATTAGGGGCGAAAGCCTGCTGCTGATCTGAGCATCGAAAAAATTATGGGTGAGTGCCTGCTGCTTAGCTAACCATTAAAAAAAATTATGGGAGAGGGCCTGCTGGTGAAGTGACCCTGTAAAACATTATGGTTGAGGGCCTGCTGGTGAGCTGACCCTCAAAAACATTATATGCGAGGGCCTGCTGGTGAGCTGACTCTCTAAAAGATTGTAGGTGAGGGCCTGCTGGTGAGCTGAACCTGTAAAAATGATGGTTGAGGGCCTGCTGGTGAGCTGACCCTCAAAAATATTATATGCGAGGGCCTGCATGTGATCTGACCCTCTAAAAGATTGTAGGTGAGGGCCTGCTGGTGAGCTGACCCTCTAAAACATTATATGCGAGAGCCTGCTGGTGATCTGACTCTCTAAAATATTGTAGGTGAGGGCCTGCTGGTGAGCTGAACCTGTAAAAATGATGGTTGAGGGCCTGCTGGTGAGCTGACCCTCAAAAATATTATATGCGAGGGCCTGCATGTGATCTGACCCTCTAAAAGATTGTAGGTGAGGGCCTGCTGGTGAGCTGACCCTCTAAAACATTACATGCGAGGGCCTGCAGGTGAGCTGACCCTCTAAAAGATTGTAGGTGAGGGCCTGCTGGTGAGATGACCCTCTAAAACATTGTATGTGAGGGTCTGCAGGTGAGCTGACCCTCTAAAAGATTGTAGGTGAGAGCCTGCTGGTGAGCTGACCTTCTAAAACATTTTATGCTAGGGCCTGCAGATGAGCTGACCCTCTAAAAGATTGTAGGTGAGGGCCTGCTGGTGAGCTGAACCTCTAAAACATTATATGCGAGGGCCTGCAGGTGAGCTGACCCTCTACAACATTAGGAGTGAGGGCAGACTAATAAGCATGTTGATATGATGGAAGAGGAGGAGGAGGATGAGGAGGACAAGAAAAGGAAGATTGAACCATATACCCTTTTTTGTGCTGGAAGGGGTGCATGGGAATACAGTGTATTCAGTACATTATAAAAAACACATTTAAAGTGCCTTTATGTTGAGCCGCTTTCCTCTGGTGGAGTAGAGAAGTCACAGGCAATCCAGGCCTTGTTAATTTTTATAAGAGTCAACCTGTCAGCATTTTCAGTTAACAGGCGGACACGCTTATCAGTTATTATGCCCCCAGCAGCACTAAATACACGCTCTGACAAAACGCTGGCGGCAGGGCAGGCCAGCATCTCCAAGGCGTAGAACGCTAGTTCGTGCCACGTGTCCAGCTTAGACACCCAGTAGTTGTAAGGCACAGAGGAATCATCGAGGATGCTGACATGGTCTTCTACATACTCCTTCACCATCTTCCCAAATTTTTCCCTACTTGTTATACTAGGCAGCACATCAGGTTAAGGGTGCTGGCGGGGTGTCTTGAAACTGTCCCAGGCATTAGAGAGTGTTGGCCTGCCTTTGTTGGAACTGCTGTGTGTTCCCCCTCGTCTCCCTTCCTCGGTTGCCCAAGGAACTACGTACTCTGCCGCCAGCATTGTCAGCTGGAAATTTTTGGAGCAATTTTTCCACAAGGACTTTCTGGTATTGCACCATTTTGCTCGTCCTCTCCACCACAGGAATGAGAGATGAGAAGTTCTTTTTGTAGCGGGGGTCGAGAAGAGTGAACAACCAGTAATCGGTGTTGTCCAAAATGCGTAAAATGCGTGGGACACGGGAAAGGCAGCCTAACATAAATTCAGACATGTTTGCCAGAGTCCCAACAGCCAAGACTTTGCTGTCATCATCAGGGGGATGACTCTCAATCTCCTCATTCTCTTCCTCCTCTTCTGCCCATCCACGCTGAACAGATGGAATTAAACTTCCATGGGTACTAACCTCTGTAGCGGAGGCAACCGTCTCCTGCTCCTCCTCCTCACCAATTTGCGCTGAGAAGACGAACTGAGGGTGGTCTGGCTATCACCCTGCATAATGTCTTCCCCCATTTCCACCTCTTCCTCATGCAAAGCGACAGCCTTAATTGTGAGCAGCGGGCGTTTGAGTAGACACAGAAGTGGGATGGTGACGCTGATAATAGCATTATCGCCGCTCACCATCTTTGTTGAGTCCTCAAAGTTTCTTAAAACCTCACAGAGGTCAGAAATCCATGCCCACTCCTCGCTTGTGAAGAAAGAAAGCTAACTGGAAAGGCGACGACCATGTAGCAGCTAGTATTCCACTACTGCTTTCTGCTGCTCCCCAAAGCCTGGCCAACATGTGGAACGTGGAGTTCCAGCGCGTGCTCACGTCGCACAACAGTTGGTGAGCTGGAAATTATAAGCGCTGCTGTAGCATTGACAGACCGGCGGAAGCTGTCGATGACTTGCGGAAATGGGCACACACGAGGTGCACTTTCACCTGTAGCTCAGGCACATTGAGGTAGGTTTTGAGAAACCGCTGAACCACTAAGTTGAAGTTGAAGACGTGGGCTAGGCATGGGATGTGTTTGAGCTTGCCAAGCTCCAAAGCCACCACCAACTTACGGCTATTATCAGACACAACCATGCCTAGGTTGAGTGGCGAGAGCCACAGCTTAGTCTCGACTCTTATCCCCTGCCACAGCTCTGCGGCAGTGTGCTGTTTGTCACCTAAGCAGATCAGCTTAAGCACGGCCTGTTGACGCTTCCCCACTGCAGTGCTCCACTGCTTCCAGCTACCGACTGATGGCTGACTGGTGCTGCAAGAGGATAATTCTGAGGTGAAAGTAGAGGAGAAGGTGGAGGAGGAGAAGTGGGGGTTGGAGCCACTAACGTAGGTTGTGGCGGAAACCCTGATGGAATTAGGGCCAGCAATCCTTGGCATCTTTAGCTCCTGTGCCATCCCAGGGTATGACTAGCTCCCGGCCTCCACAACTTTTACCCAGTGTGCCTTCAGGAAGATGTAGCGTCTCTGGCCTAAAGCACTTGTCCATGTGTCAGTGGTCCTTCCCAGTAACTGTGTTGGTCAGGGCACGGGTTATGTTACAGGACACATGCTGGTGTAAGGCGGGCACTGCACACCGTGAAAAATAGTGGCGGCTGGGGACTGAGTAAAGAGGGACGGCCGCCGACATCAGGCTGCAGAAGGCCTTAGTGTTCACAAGCCTAAATGGCAACATTTCCAGGGCCAGTAATTTGGAAAGTTGCGCATTTAGTGCTATGGCCTGTGGGTGGTTGACTGGGTACTGGCACTAGCGTTCGAATGCTTGGGGTAAGGACATTTGTACGCTGCGCTGGGACACGGAAGTAGGTGTGGTCGCAGATGGTGCTTGCGAAGGTCCAGGTGCAGGGCGGGAGGCATCCGGGCCTGCGCCTTCAACAGAGGATTGGCCAGCATGTAACACAGGGGAAGAGGAGGCAGTGGTGTGACCAGCAGACACAGATTGTGGACCCAGGCGTTCGGCCCACCTATTACGGTGCTTTGATGCCATGTGGCGGATCATGCTGGTGGTGGTGAGGTTGCTAGTGTTTACGCCCCTGCTCATTTTTGTATGGCACAGGTTGAAAATTACAATTCTTTTGTCGTCTGCACTTTCCTAAAAAAACACCCACCCCTTGGCAAGGGAGATTTCCGCAAGGGTATGCTCTAGGGAACAGTTGCGGGCCTGTTTGGTATGGCCCGCCTTCTCCCTTTTGCCACCCCACTGCCTCTTCCAGCCTGTTGCGGTGCTGCGGATCCCTCCCCCTCTGTACTTCTGTCCTCGTTCGGCTTGCCACCTTCCCAGGTTGGGTCAGTGACTTCATCGTCCTCCACATCCTCTTCCACTTCCTCACTCTGCTCATCCTCCTAACTTGTTGACCTAACAACAACCTCAGTAATTGGCAACTGTGTCTCATCATCATCATCATCCACCTCACCATTCCCCACCGTCATCTTCTTGTGACTGTAAATGCTCAAGAGTTTGGGAATCAGGGCACATGATCTCATGTCCCTCTTCAAGTGGGCTTGTCGAGATGCCCAAATGAAGGAATGGCGCTGAAAAGAGCTCCTCAGAATATCCGAGTGTGGGATCACTTGTTTGGCAAGACTCTCCATGGTGGGAGGAAGGAGAATCAGGGTGGGGATTGTGTTGATCAGACTCTTGCCTACTGAGACTGGTCTTGGTGGAAGACAGGGTGGTGTTTAACCGACTGGAAGCATTATCTGCTGCAATCCAACCGACCACCTGGGCGCACTGGTCTGACTTCAAGAACATTGTCCTGCGCCGCCTAGCAAACTGGGACATGAAGCTAGGTATCGTGGATGATTATTTTTCTTGTGCTCTGGCAGCAGGCACAGTTTCAATGCGCCCAGGGCCACAGCCTATGCGTGCACCATCAGCATCACGGCCACTTCCCAGTCCCTTACTGCTCGCCTTCTTCATATTAAATGTTATATATGCTTGAAAGTATGTCACACGTACAGAAGATTAGGATTTGTAAGTGTATGCACAAAAAAATAAAAAAAAGGTATTTTGGAGGGGGAAACGTCACACAGGAGCTATACCGCAGATAATGTCGCTGATGTCACACACAACAATGGTCCTTAAAAAGACTTTTGGATATGGAAAGTTTTTGCAATTTAGAGCAGGTTGCGCTAAAAATATATATTGCTGCTGCCACACACAACAATAGTCCTTAAAAGGACTTTTGGGTCTCTGATAAGTTTTTCAACTTAAAAAGTATATATTTCACTCCCTACACTAGCTTTCCCTTCTTCAGCACAGCTCTCCCTGACTAACACTGAGCCGAACACGTGTCATCGGGTGCTATATAGCACCCTATAACACGTTCCAGCCAGCCAATCACTGAAATGCCAGTAACCAACATAACTACGGTATTACATTGAGTGGCAGTACTTACCTACACGTTTATTGTCTGCGTAGCAGCCAAAAAAACGTGCAGGGAGGAGACTTGAGCACTGCGCTCGAGCACATGCAGTATTTAGCCCAATACCGCCTAACATCGCGATGCTCGAGCCAAATTGGTGTTCGGCCAAGCATGCTCAATCAACACTACATACTAGTCTCCCTTTCCTCAAAAAATATCAGAACAAAAAGTGTTATATACCAATTGTCAGGGCATTTAGAGGATATTGGAACTCTTTTAGTGAACTCACCATCACCACCTCCTCAGGCAGAGAGCTCCATAGTCTCACTGCTCTTACCGTAAAGAATCATTTTTTATGTTTGTGTACAAACCTTCTTTACTCTAGACGCAGAGGATGTCCCCTCGTCACAGTCCTGGGGATAAATAGATGATGGGATAGATCTCAGTACTGACCCCTGATATATTTATACATAGTAATTAGATCTCCCCTCAGTCGTCTATTTTTTAAAGTGAATAACCCTAATGTTGCTAATCTTTCAGGGTACTGTAGTTGCCCCATTCCAGTTATTACTTTAGTTGCCCTCCTCTGAACCCTCTCCAGCTCTGCTATGTCTGCCTTGTTCACAGGAGCCCAGAACTGTACACAGTACTCCATGTGTGGTCTGACTAGCGATTTGTAAAGTGGTAGGGCTATGTTCTCATCACGGGCATCTATGCCCCTTTTGATGCAACTCATTATCTTATTGGCCTTGGCAGCAGCAGCCTGACACTGCTTTCTACAGCTTAGTTTGCTGTTTATTAAAATTCCTAAATCCTTTTCCATGTCAGTGTTACCCAGTGTTTTACCATTTAGTATGTACAGGTGACTTGCATTATTCCTTCCCATGTGCATACTTTACATTTGTCAGTGTTAAACCTCATCTGCCACTTCTCTGCCCAAGCCTCTAATCTATCCACATCCCTTTGTAGCAGTATACTGTCCTCTTCTGTGTTAATTACTTTACACAGTTTACTGTCATCTGCAAAAATTTATATTTTACTATGCAAGCCTTCTACAAGATCATTAATAAATATATTGAAGAGAATAGGGCCCAATACTGACCCCTGAGGTACCCCACTAGTGACAGTGACCCAATCTGAGTGTGTACCATTAATAACCACCCTCTGTTTTCTATCACTGAGCCAGTTACTTACCCACATACAGACATTTTCTCCCAGTCCGAGCATTCTCATTTTATATACTAACCTTTTATGTGGTACAGTGTCAAATGCTTTGGAGAAGTCCAGATATACGACATCCATTGATTCGCCGCTGTCAAGTCTAGAACTTACCTCCTCATAGAAACTGATTAAATTAGTTTGACATGACCGGTCCCTCATGAAGCCATGCTGATATGATGTTATTTGCTTGTTTTCATTGAGGTAATCCAAAATAGCATCTCTCATAAAACCTTCAAACAGTTTACCCACAACAGTTTGAAGTTGCAGAACCTGCACACCACCTGGACAGGAGTGGCATTGTGCAGTGAAAAACTTAGATTTAAACACACCTTTATTCCAGCAATTCATGGGGCGTGGGATGCTCACTGATCATTTAGTAGTGACGGCATATGCTAGGAAGTGAAAAATCCCATTAAAAGGGTTTTCCGAGATTTCACTCCTATGAGTGCCGCAGCCTTCTTCCAGCTTACCAAGCACAGCGCTGTACATTGTATAGTGGCTGTACTTGATATCACGCTCAGCCCCATTCACTTCAATGGCGCTGAACTGCGCTTAGGGCATGGGACCGATGAAAGTGTCCTTACTGCCTGGGTGAGGCTGTGAGAAGGCTGCGGTGATACTGCGAGAGCCGGCGCCTTCTCGATCAGCTGATCAGTAGGGGTCCGACCCCCCCCACCATTCAGATACTGATGACCTATCCAGAAGACAAGTCATCAGAAGTAAAATCTTGAGAAACGCCTTTCAATATATCTATTAAAATGCCTCTACCTGGCACAAAGCGGTGTAACAGGATTTAGGGGTCAAAACTAGGGTCTGCCCCAGACCTTCCCAATAAAGGAATGCTTGGGAATTACAGCTCATCATAATTAAAATCTCGACTTCAAAGAAACGTCCATTTCCATGTCATCTAAATGCCTGAATTACTGTCACCTTTACACTGGAAATTTTCATACTGCCGTGTTAATGATATTCTTATGGTTCGTTCATGTAGGTATCAAGCGAGGAGTACTCCTGGCAACTGACAATTAGCGGCCTACTCTCCAGCCCGCACAGATACTAGCAACATCTTGTATGGCGCATTTTGTTACTGAGACAGCGATCACGCTGAGACGCTGTCAGCATTGTTAATTGCACTTTCCTATAAATTAACGTGTTCTGCCATGCTTCATTCACACATGTGACAGCATTAATTGCAATTATCCACTTGATTCTGCCGAGCATCTCCTGTTAGCTTTACATTATACTGCCCAACCCTTTGTCTATCCAAGAACTTGTCCCGAATAGACAGAAGAAGCATAATAAACCTGTGCAAAGGAATTATTCAAATGCTAGATTTTTTTTTTTCTAAACCAGGGGGTTTTGTTACACATAATGAATGTTTGGCGCTTCCATGGCAACAGCAATCTCATCTGTGTGTCAAATTAAAGTGTAATCTAGGCATCTCTAATTGATACAGCTGTCATGAGATAAGCCGTGTAGTAGCGCCAGAAGAACGGATGGAGACCACACTAATACATTTCATGCTCTAGCGGCAGCTGAGATAATCTAGAAGTTGGGATACTCGTGGAAGGATAATTTTCACCTTATTAGAAAAAGAATTCTAGGCAAGATAAATATTTCTGGAATTTTTTTTGACATTGGCCATATTGATTGCCTATATTTTACGATGTCTTGTACTAGTATGGGTTTTGATTTGTGTTTGGGTTTGATACTGTATGTCTTTCTTTTAGGGTACATGCACACGACCACACCATGTTTTGCGGTCCAAAAATTGAGGATTGACAAAACACGGATGCTGTGTGTGCGTTCTGCAATTTGCCAAACGGAACAGCCCTCACATTATAGATATGCTTATTCTTGTTCTATTTTCTTTCTGGGGCACTCTGTGTGCTGTCCACATCTTTTGCAGCCCCATTGAACTGAATAGGTCCGCATCCAAGCCCCAAGAAATGGGGCTCGGATGTGGACCAAAACAACGGTCATGTGCATGAGGCCTTAAGCAGAGGTTTAAATCTTGGCCACATGTTATGTTTGGTTTGACACAGCTTGTAGACCCTTTATGATGAGTTATTGAAGGATTCTGAAGTAATTGATATTCCACCTTGCAAATATGTGATCCTCAGGGGCGGTCCTGAGAATGGGATGTAATAAGATGTAATGATCACAGTTGTTTGTGAGACATTCAAGTCTGAATTTAACCAATGTGGGATGGAAACATGATTTACCATGAATATCTTACTTTTTCATAGACTTTATATGTGACATAGACTAAGGATGTCCTAGCTAGGAACTGTGAGCAAGTTGCCACTTTTAGTTCCTTATGTCGTGAAGGAAACCCTCTTTGTTGACAGTGGTATCTCTGAGGCATAGGTTCTGTGACTAGGCAGATTCCTCATATAGAACAGAATGTTTGCTGGTGACTAAGAGTCCACCAAGATTGGGATTATGTATTACATTCTTCAGAAGTGGATATTAAAGGTATTAAAGGGATTTTCCGAGACTTTTCAACTCATGACCTATTCTGTACCCTGTTTCCCCGAAAATAAGACAGTGTCTTATATAAATTTTTGCTCCCAAAGATGCGCTAGGTCTTATTTTCAGGGATGTCTTATTTTTCCATGACACAGGGGGATCAGAGGGGGGAATCAAAATGACACAGAAGAATCTGAGGGGGGATTACCATTTTAGTACCCCTTTCTTATCCTCCTGTGTCATTTTGATTCCACCCTCTGATCCCCCCGTGTCATTTTAAGTGACCCCCCTCCCCTGTGCCAGCGGACAGTGGATTATTTAGTCTCTCCCCCCTCCCCCCTTCACCAGAAATCTCCCAACGACTTTATCAGACATTTCCCCCCCCCACCTCAGTCACCCCTGTGTGTCCGTGCCGGCCAGATTCCACACAATGTGCCAGACTCCTGCCCTGCGCAACTCACATACTGTCTAAATGTGAGTCAGCAAGACTCCGTCAGGGCAGAGCGAGCAGCAGACGGCAGCTTGTCCTGGCGCCGGCGCGGGCTCTCTGATTTAAAGAGACTTCGCACCGCCTCAACATCAGTGAGCTGGGGGCGGCGCCCGCCGCTACGATCCAGAGGAGTCAGATGCCTTACAGTAACTTCTGGGGCCTTATATTCTGGGGGGCCTTATTATCGGGGAGGTCTTATTTTCGGGGGGGGTGCCTTATATTACAGCAAGAGGCAAAACTGGAAGTAGGTCTTATTTTCGGGGGATGTCTTATTTTCGGGGAAACACGGTAGATAGGTCATCAGTATCTAATCGGTGCAAGTCCGACACACAGTACCCCGGCCGATCAGCTCAGATGTCACTGGCCTAAGGAAAGCAAAAAGAAGGTTGCGGTACTCACAGCAGTGCGTGGCCTTCTCCAACCGCTGATCACAAGGGGTAGGGGTGTCAGATACTCATGACCTATCCAGAGAAGTCTTGAAAAATCTCTTTAAAGTATTAAAATCAAGTCTCTATGATCCTCACCATTGTTGAGAATGTAGGGTCCTAATTTCTTCTGTGTCATTGGGTCATTCATAATAATTGGGATCAAATGCTCTGGAGCAGTGTTCCTCAACTCCAGTTCTCAGGGTCCACCTGCCGGTCATGTTTTCAGGATTTCCTTAGTATTGAGCAGGTGATATAATTAGTGTCAATGCATTAGGACTTACCACAGGTATTAATTCTCTGGGATATTCAAATCATGACCAGCAGATGGGCCCTAAGGACTGGAGTTGAGGAACATTGCTCTAGAGTCAAGAACAGGAATCTGGAGACCCTAGTTCTCAGCAGCAGGGGTGGTCACAGACATCAGACTACCACCTAACTTACTTTTAGGATCCATCTGATTTACAGGCTATAAAAGTCATAGAATAACCCCTTTATAAAGGATCCTTAGGCTACCATGCAGGAAGTCTCTTTTTGGTGTTGTTTGAATCACTACATCATGCACTGCCCCATCAGACCCTGCTCTAGGCATAATATGCTATATCAATTTTCTGTAAGGGAAACAGATTTAAGTATAAAATAAATAGTAAAAAACAGAGGTTAACGCTATATGTAAAACTAACCAGGCACAGCACAATGCATGAATGTATTAGGAACTTGCAAAACAGAGGGAGGAAGCGGTTATGTAGTATTTACTAGTCAAAGTCAGACATTTCAAACCTTGCGAATTTATGGAAAAACATTGAGGCTTACACATGTGATGCATATAACAATATGTGTGACCCTGAACGGATTAGACCAGTAAATAGTCTGCCCCTCTAAAACCTTAATTTGGGACTATCATCTGCATGGGCTACATGTGAAACCTAAGTGCCCACTCAGCAGCCAAACACTATCTGATTACCTTAAGGGGTTTGTCTGGGTTTTTTAAATTCCCTTCTATCCCTTCCCCCCTTCCCCCCCCCCCACCAAACACACACCTACACACCCACAAGCAGCAGGACCTGTGAAGAGAGCTATGCTTACCTGATCCCCACCGTTTGAGTTTTATGGCTCCTGGGCGGTCTTCACTGCACTTCGCTGCCCACCTGTAAACTTCCTGCATGGACATGGTCACACACGCGTTGCAGACAATGACTGGCCTCAGCAGTGACATGTACCCAAAAGTCACTTCTGGGTTACATGTTGCTTGGGGACATTTAGGCCACGTCAATGCAGAAAGTTTACAGTCAGGGACAAGAAGTCTGGTGAGGACAGCACAGAAGCTATGGAGCCTGAACAGAGTGGTAGCTCTCTTAAAAAGTCCTACTAGATGGGGGGGAATTTAAAACAAAAAAAAATCCTAGACAACCCCTTTTAGGCTAGCCCCCTCCCCCCAGAGGTAAAATGCACCTCATGGGCTGTTTCTGGTATTACAGCTCAGTCCCATCCACTCCACAAGACCTCAATAGCCGAAACAGTCAATGGACAAGAGCGCCGCTTTTTTCGCCTGTCTCATACAAGTCTCTTAGTATAATCTAGCTATAAGATAGCTTTGCAGTCAAGCTAAAGGTTTGCAAACAGAGGCAGGATATAAGCAAGTTCCAACGATAGCGTAAAAAATTCATCAGGTTGACCCGAAATACTTGAAATGGGGGCCTGCATGCAGTTCATGAATTTACAGGACCAAGGGACTTGAACCTTTAGTTACTCAATCCGACCAAAGTACCCCTAGCAGTATATAAATGAATGACTTGTAGACAATGTGAACCTCTTTTCACAAAACCACCGGGATGTCAATTACAATCAAGCTCGGTTCAACAATCCTACAGCATCCGTATCACGTAACACAAGCACTGTTCTAGCAGAGGTACCAGATAACAAGCTGTAAATAATTCAGAGCTTGGTTTGGACAAACAAAACATGAACCTCTCTATTTTAATTTTATTTCCAAGGTGAAGTAGGGATTTGCACCTTTCGGACCTGCAGCTGTTGCTATTCTATGACTTTGCAGAGAAGTTTCTGCAGATATTATTCATGGGATAGATTTAACTATTTTATATATTGTCCTCAAGCATTAGTCTAATCACATACAAGAGAATCTGAAATGGCAGGTAATAATAATAATGTATTCTCCGCTAGTGGAGTGGAGGTAGTCTGCGCTCACATCACATCTGAGCATTATATTCGGCATATGCACTTAATGTATCCATAGGCTCCCGCTTGACCCAACATAGGTCAAAAGTTTACTTTTGACATATGTTGGAGAGTAATGCATTGGTGTACCTTTTTTTTTTTTTTTACTGTATGGAATAGTGAAGACATCCAGTTAAAGTAAATATGATAAATGTACGACAGAGCCTTGCATTGGAGATATACAGTACAGACCAAAAGTTTGGACACACCTTCTCATTCAAAGAGTTTTCTTTATTTTCATGACTATGAAGGCATCAAAACTATGAATTAAAACATGTGGAATTATATACATAACAAACAAGTGTGAAACAACTGAAAATATGTCATATTCTAGGTTCTTCAAAGTAGCCACCTTTTGCTTTGATTACTGCTTTGCACACTTTTGGCATTCTCTTGATGAGCTTCAAGAGGTAGTCACCTGAAATGGTCTTCCAACAGTCTTGAAGGAGTTCCCAGAGATGCTTAGCACTTGTTGGCCCTTTTGCCTTCACTCTGCGGTCCAGCTCACCCCAAACCATCTCGATTGGGTTCAGGTCCGGTGACTGTGGAGGCCAGGTCATCTGGCGCAACACCCCATCACTCTCCTTCATGGTCAAATAGCCCTTACTTTCAAAGTTTTCCCAATTTTTAGGCTGACTGACTGACCTTCATTTCTTAAAGTAATGATGGCCACTCGTTTTTCTTTACTTAGCTGCTTTTTTCTTGCCATAATACAAATTCTAACATGTGGATACACAGTCTGTTCAGTAGGACTATCAGCTGTGTATCCACCTGACTTCTCCTCAACGCAACTGATGGTCCCAACCCCATTTATAAGGCAAGAAATCCCACTTATTAAACCTGACAGGGCACACCTGTGAAGTGAAAACCATTTCAGGTGACTACCTCTTGAAGCTCATTAAGAGAATGCCAAGAGTGTGCAAAGCAGTAATCAAAGCAAAAGGTGGCTACTTTGAAGAACCTAGAATATGACATATTTTCAGTTGTTTCACACTTGTTTGTTATGTATATAATTCCACATGTGTTAATTCATAGTTTTTATTGCCTTCAGTGTGAATCTACAATTTTCATAGTCATGAAAATAAAGAAAACTCTTTGAATGAGAAGGTGTGTCCAAACTTTTGGTCTGTACTGTATGTCAGAAAATGCACCAGAAAAGGTTATGATTTGATGGAAGCGGAGCCTTATTAAAGTGAAGCCTATGGGTACTAGACCACTCGAGATGGGTTGTTGGTCGAGAGGTTTATTCAGAATTTTTCCCCTGAGATGAGCAACATTGGCTTCTGCCTTGGGGTTGTGTCTGAATCAACATGGCAATAGAATAGATTGAAGTAGATGAACTTTACTCCTTTTCTAAATGATGTTACCATTTCAAACATCAAACCAACTTTGACCATACAAACATCAAACCAACTTCAAACATACACATACAATCTGATTGGTAGGGTCAGATGACTGGTACATATGGTAGATACATTGCAAAGAGGGGAGGTCCATTGTCGCTGTTGTTAGTTTAGTGGTGGCACTCATGGGACCACCACTGATCATCTGAGGTATGGGGAGTTCCATTTTAGTTATTTCCAAACGTGTCACCAACTGGAGCCATTGGAGCTGTATTGCATTGCATATTAATCCATTCAGGTCATAAAAAACCTATATACAGTAACTCCTCTGCAGCAGATTTCAGTGGTGTCTTCCCATTCAAGTCCAACACAGTGCTTGATGTTGGGTGTCTGCTCACAGTCCCATACACTTGTGGCATAGTGCAATAATGTCTTTGATAACTTAAAGTGGAATTCCCTTTTTGCATAAAGGGATGAAGAATTGAACCTTCTTCCCAGTTATATATAATAAAATATGTCACTGGACTCTCAGGATCCAGAAGAACAGGTTGTCCAGCCTAACTGAACCTCAATTTGTAGGCCAAGAAATCACTTAATGCCTTCTTAGGAAAGCACATAATGGTGGGAGATTGCATTTCTTATCTAAGCTCCTACACAGATATGTCTAATAACTGCAAAATGGTCAGTATATGTATGATAATCTTCAATTCAGCTCTAACAATGGCTTCAGTTTGACCTTTGGATCTTCTTAAGAGCTTTAGAAATTGAAAGGCTCCTGTCTGATAAATTGCTTAATTTCTAATCCTGCTTTTACACCACCTCCAGTCTTCTTACTTTCAAGCTCTTCTTACTGATTATATGCCATTTTTTTAAATTATTAATCACAATAATAAAGATAGTTCTTTCACTGCTAGAGAGACCTTAGATCACTCTGACATTACCCTGAATGAATATATAGAGCTCCTACTATATGAACCGTGACAATGTTCTATATTTCTAGTGTAGAGCTGAAGTAGAAAATGGTTTGAAAAATACAGAATCTAAAACTGTTTCTTAATAGATTCCAGTCCAAGAGGTGCAAGATGTTGTACTATATACAATGTATACATGTGTGAGGAGCATTTCCTGTTTATACAAGGTCTGAAGCACAGTGGACTACAGTATATCCAGGGTTGGACTCAGCCACCAGATAATAGAGGAACTTCCAGATGGCCCAAGCCTGACACAACAATATAAAATAGATTATTACTGACCTAACCCATAAGATATAGACTATATTGGCAACTGACTGGCTCCAGTGAGATCTTTGGAACCCATTATTGAGGATCTCCAAGTAAAATGGTGTCCAGTGATCCATTAGAAGCCAATCACTAAACAATAGGGTTGGTTTCTCATGGGTTGGTTTACTAATAATGTATTTGACCATATTGATGATACACACATTTATGTTCACATGTTCTATATTGTGCAGATGGATGGTGGACTTTCAGAATATTTTCCACTGGTTGGCCTAAGAAACCTTAGTCCAACACTGTTTATAACACTACAGAGCCTTTGTATTTTTTGTAGGAACTCAGATGATCACTAGAATACATTTGGTATTAAGTAAAGATGAATCTGCCAGTCCGATGGATACTTTACATATTTCTACTCAGTCTTTAGAGACATATGGGGGTATGTCCTACTCTCCAGAATTCTGGTTCCAAAACCTTGCAAAACCTTTGGGCTTATTTCAGCAAAACATTTGCAACTCTTTGTATTTTTACACCACTTTATCCAGTTTTGGACAAGTGGGCATGCTTACCATGTCAAACTAATTTAAGTCAGATTTATTTACTGCAACTTTCTAAAAAGTTGTGAAAATCTGTCTAAATCTTACTCCAGTAAAGTGGTGGCGTAGAAAATGGAATAATATGTCAAGACAGAAGTGTTAGGCTTAGGCCTTTTTCTCATCAGTGTTTTGTTATTCTGCTCAGTTATAGGAGCAGAACAACGAAAATAACAAAACTGCCGGATTTGGCACATAACTGAAGCAAATAGAGCTGAACAGAACCTATTGACTGTAGTGGGACTTATTAAAGGAGAATGTTTTTTAGCTGAGAAAAAAGTCCTGAATGTAAGATTTTTTGCCATGCTATTTTTAACAAATTCTGTGATGGAGGCCCCTGAACGTAGCCTACAATGAGGATGTGAACTTAGCTTTAAAAAAAGGACCAAATCTATTGTGTGACATTTGATAGATCTACAGCAAATTATGGGAACAAACTTACTTTCGAATTTCCCCTCGTAATAGATCACCTGCAGTATTCCTTTAACTTACTCTGCTGTCCGAGGTACATATTCATTTCTGCAAAATGAGAAGCCATTAAGCTTCAAGTCGTAGCAAAGACACATCAAACGACCGAAAAGAGCACACACAAATAAACTCAGAAGAAAACAACAAACACGCACCAAATGTTTAGACAAGGATCAACATTTGGTTTGCACTTTTCTGGACTCGGCTGCCGACACTTCATTAAAAAAAAGCTGGCATGGGCATGAATGTGTTTTCCTTTCTTGCCTTCCTGCTAAGGGAATGTTCTGTGTGTTGTTTCTTTTTTTTTTTTACCGGTTGTTTGATTTAGACATGCGGCTCTTGTGAATGTCTGCCTATAACACCAGACAAAGTAAGGAGACTCTGCCTTTTGTTGTCTCATAAATATAAAACAAAAATTCCAATGTGTTGAATGTGAGAGAAGACTTTATAAAAATTAAATAAAAGAAGTAAAGCTGTACTGGTTTTTTCATTAGTTGTCGGGAAATGTAAATTCCCTGAAGATTGGATCTGACTCATTCATATCTATATATATTTGGATAGTCTTTTTAATGAGTTTCAATCGCGACAAAATCCAAATATCTTTGTATGCCTGTGGTTAAACTTTTTGCTGTTCTTAACATTGGGTCTCATTAGAAGCACTAATGTTGTCATTAGTAACCAGTTAGATCACCTTTCTTACCTACTCCTAAAAAAATTGGTTGTTCTGGGAAACCAGTTGGTTACCATGAGCAAAATTCAGTTTTACTCTGACCCGCACTGATTAAATCCTCTGGGGTGTCACTATGACATTCAAAAGTTTTTTGTAAGTTTAGCTCAATTCATTTTAAACGTTGCCTCTGGAATACAGCAGAACATCAAAAGGAGCACAATATGAGTCAGTTATATTGTGAAACCATAGACAGAAGCAATCATTTCTGTTGAATCTGCCTCGCCAGATGTGTCTCACCTCACCAACAATTGGGTTGTGATGTTTTAGAGCAAGAATCCTTTGGCAGGTTTAAACTTCACAATGTTTTTGTGTGGGGGACATGTGGCTAAAGGTTATCATGCTACTATTGTAGATGCTGTCACACTTTTTCTAATTTTGGATGTGATTATACCTAAATCTGGGATTTTTGGGCTGTATGTATTTTTGCATCTAGCCAAAAATAAATGCCCTGCTGTTAACAGGTTATGTGGCCATCAACGATTGGGGAAACCTCACAGTTTCAGAAGCACTGATCCTTACTAAAATGCAGGAGTGTAACTATAGGGGGTTGAGAGATTGCAGTCAAACCTGGGCCATGGGGCCTGACAGGGGCCAACTGGGAACTTAAAGTGGCCATGAAGAAAAATTTAAAAGTGGCCCCATGTTGAAGACGAGTCCAAATTGACAGAGGGCAAGGCAACAGAAATAAGCAGGGCCAGCAATACTACAGTGCAGTACAAAATACGACCCCATCAGAACCAGATACCAGAGTGCAGCACAAAATGATGTTTAAATTAATTAATGGTGAGAGCATCAGATCTTTATGTACCTGGATGGCCGACATGAGGAGGGCTTGGGCGACCCTCTGGGCATTAGCCCACCAGGAGATTTTCCTGTAGGGTCTATGGCCAGTCCACCATGGGGCTTGAGGTCTCTGCTCCATATAAAGAGGGCATTACTTCTGTAACAGGAGACAGAAGTTTTAAGTTTCCCCTTTGCCAAATCATTTTTTGGAGACTCTGTCACAAGATGAACTGTAGTGTAGTGGGTGCTAGTGGGTCAATTGGCCACACGTTTACAGGCCCCTATCCACATGAAGGACTGGGTCATGTGATTTTCTTATGAATTGTATTACAAAAGAAATTCGATTTTTGTTGGTTTGCTATGGCGCATACTGTTTTTGAACAAATTATAAAACTTTTTGTGATTTTACACTGTGCTTGGCACTTATAAAACTGGGTGGTTATCTATGTTAATTAAGGGTATGCTGGATTTATCTACTGCGACTGTTTAGTAGGTCTAGTAAGTAAGTGTGGTAAACAACTGATGATGCTTGTGAGTTTTATTGCAGTAGGATTTGGACAACCAGTCAAAAAGTTCAATTTTCTTGAAGACCTTTTTCTTGGCATCTTTTATTGAAGACTACATTTTCCAAACTTGATATTTATATCCGTACATAAATGTAACATGAGGGGGCAGTAACTATGTGATATCGATATTGAGATACTGTAGGGTTGACTACTATTTGTGTACAATAAAATCAATTAATAAAAAAACATGATCTTAGACAACATTGGTTATAAGAAAACATGAATTTTTTTTAACATGTTCCTGCCATGATCCAATAAAGAAACCATTTGGCAATAAAACAATCTATCTCCTACTAGACCCCCCTGACCTATGTCTACCAATACATTAATGGGAGACTAAGGTGGCTCTAACTACAGATCCCTTATTCAAGATGGCACTAGCTATTGAAGCCCAAGAAATTGTGTAATTCAGATAAATTGGAACAAATATATCTTTAACAGAAGGCATTGAATCCTTTAGCCAAAAGGGACTGTATCCCAGCACTTTGGCATAGCATCTTACTTTACAAATACCATGTTGATCATGAAAAATGAATCATATTTTCATTTTAAAAAATTCAATTTGTTCCTATCTAAAGTAATATGCCTTAATTTACTAATTATTCCCATACATGGAAATTATCCGCCAGGTACATTATATGTTACATGGAGCTTCATGTGTTGCGGCCTCTTGTTCTACAACCTCTAATACAGTAGAGGTTACATTCAAAGGACAGATTTTTATATAGTAACTTAAAAATAACAAAGTCACTCTGAAAAATTGAACTGGGAGTTAATTACCCCTAAAATAAATTACCCGTGAATAATTGAGCGCCTTGCTAATGGCAATCTTGCTATCCATCATATAGCTCTGTATGGGATGTGACACATATGCAGGCAGTGTGGCAATGTCCCTGTTATGTGACAGCTGTACATTAGAGGATGGTTACACATTATGTTGTCAGATGGGGCTTTCAGTCTTCTATCCTTTGCTCAGTAGTCCATTACCAAACATTCATTTCTCGAATGTTCCATAAGACATCTCAGAAACTGCTGTAAAAAAAAAAATATATAATACTGTGTAGTCAGGACTTAAAGAGAAATTACTCAACAATTTTATTTTCTACATGTTGTATGATTTCGGTGGGTGTTGTTTCGAACCCCCTCCAGTTCCTAAATGAAGGTATAAGGTGTCCAAACCCTTAACTTGTTCTGAAGTTTCCATCATTCCAAAACTCTGACTGAGTAATTACACAGGGCGAGGGATTCCTTAGCACTGGTACGGAGATCAGTGGTCCCTTCAGAAGATAAGTACATTTAGGAGAAATTTTTTACACAATGTGGCATGGAGGTTAATTCTAAATTGATTTGGACCCATTGACCTATAAATAACATAAAATAGCTCAAATACAAGCAGATTATTGTGCTAGGATATAATATATAAGGAACATATCATAGCTATGGATAGAACAGCCACCGTCCAATAGCCAGACTGACCAGTGAAGTCCCTGTTGACTCTCAGGCAGAGACATTGAGAGCAAGAAATCCAACACATATGTTCTACAAGAAACCCCCAATACAGGCCAAACTCTAGAGTATAGAGATGGATATGATCCTTTTTCTTTTCATTTAACCCTCTCAAATAATCAGAGGGCTTACGTGTAGATACTTTACACCTGGTGTCTTTATTTTCTTCCTGCATGTAAAAGTAGTACATTCTTCTCATTCTTTTACTATATTCCTTTGCATTTTTACTACACTAGTCTTCCCTGACGATTTATAGTCAGGTTTACCTGAAACATTGCTATATTCTCGCAATATGAAACCTGTCTAATTACACATGCACGGTAATCCTGGACCATTTAACACACACAGCCTTTACCAGCTTGTCAGTCGCCATAATAATTAAGCAAATTCATAATTGGGCATTTGTGGCCTAACGGCTTTTATATTCCTCTCTTTACGTTTGACATAGTAATTTGTTATTCTTGTCTAATTTCAGTTGTTGCACAATGTTCTTGCTCGAATGCTGTGTAAACTATAATTACTATCCGAGGGTCACTGAGCAATTTGCTTCCGCTGAAATTAACTGTTATCTTGCGTTCTAAATATTTATGAGCCACGACAGCCGTATACACCATCTTGTCTCTAGCATATTTCGATGGCTAACGACTGACCAGCGCAGCTTTCTCCTAGAAAGTTGGACCTTCAGACAATGCTGATGTTAAGGAAAAAAACATTTTTCTTGTATTATATTCTTTCGCAATGACTTATGGTATTAATAGCTCGGATAACTGAAAACATCCAGCAAATGTTTTCATAGTGTTTATGAAGGCTACAAGAGTTTTCCATCACACACCTCTTTATTTGGTCCTACGTCATGACTGATTTTATCCTATACGTTTAGGAATATTGTGGCATCTGGTGAATGTTCAGTGGTGGCATGTTTTTATGAGCATGAGATGTTTTATGATCATTTGAATATATCTTTAATACTCTTCCCCTGCTTCAGGAACCCTTAGTTGCTGGTCAGACATTTCCAAAAGTCAGAAACTCTAACTCACGTTGAAAGCTGCATATTGACTGGCTGAAGGTTGGATATTCTAACTTTTCAGCTCCAACTAAAGAAACTATGATTTAATGTTCTGCATCAAAGATGGATTCACCAGATGAACAAGCGTTTTTGCTCGTTCAGGGTGTGATCTACACCACCTTTACACAAGTCTATTATCGGGAACTAGTGTCCTAACATTCATTCCCAATAATCGGCCTGACAATTGTGAAGTGTAAATCCGGCTCTAGGCTGAGCGTGTCTGTATCCTGGGGGGAGAGGAGAAAGGATATCTCCTTCAGGACAAATGGATCAGAATGTTGAAATCCAACTGCCAAAAACTTATACTTATCTCCTCAAACATCAACCATGGATGGAGAGTCAGGAGACCTCCATACACATTATATGGCCATCCGATTCTGTTGAAATGGGTGGGTTTGACCAACATTTATTTATCTTTAGCCTAAGTTTGCTATATACATTAGCCTTTTGTCAGCAGAACCTGTGTGCGGGGAGCTCCTGATTCTCCCTCTACAGATGATGGGAGAGACAAGGATATGACGGAATTTATATTTTTGCTCAATACCTTTGTTCTCCCAGGAGATAAGCTGCCACCAGAAGTGTCTGGCAGTGGCTTTCTCCACTCTCCCCATAGAATACATAGGTCGAGCCAAACTTGTATGTGTATGGGGGAGTCGGGAGAGATAGCTGTTGGCTGAATGATCGTTGGGCTGACAGCTATTTGAATATGGCCAGCTTTAATGGAAGAGAATACAAAAAGATCCTTACTTCTATTAACTGCCTGGGGACACTAGTTGGAATGACTTCATTTGCAAACTGCGTTGATCGGTGATTGTGTTGACCAATATGAATGACTCTTTATTTGTAATGGCTGCAGTGGTACACACCTTATGTTGGGAATACAATAATCACTTGTCATGTTGAAAACACTAAGTACTGAATGTATTAAGCTTCACTCATCTGAGAGCACACATGATGGAAAAATGAATCTGTTTTTAGATATGCCAACATTTTTATTAGGTCCATTGGTCATGATCATTACTGAAGTCCTGAAATAATTATAAACAACAGAGCAAGCATTGAGCAACATGGATGGAAGATAATGTACTATTTCTTTCAGAGGATGACTATGATTAGTATTTCTATAATTTCCATTATTTCCCAGTCTACTGGGATCAGCTTGAATTGGTTCCAAGAAAAATCTGAGGCATAGAATAGTTTTAAGCTCCCGTGCACGAATGCAAATTTCATTACCTGTTAGTTAGAATACTGATATTTTCTTATGTGACAGAGTGACTTTAGGTCCCCTCAGGCACCAGAGCACCTTTAGCCTCCCTCAGGCACCAGAGCACCTTTAGACCCCCTCAGGCACCAGAGCACCTTTAGGCTCCCTCAGGCACCGGAGCACCTTTAGACCCCCCTCTGGCATCAAAGCACCTTTAGGCTCCCACAGGCACCAGATCACCTTTAGGCCACCTCAGGCACCAAAGCATCTTTAGATCCCTTCAGGGTAGGCAACATATCCTTTTTAGGCCCCTTTAGGCACCGGAGCGCTTTTAGGTCACCTCATGCACCAGTTGTGACTGCTGATTCTGCACCCAATACTTAAACTTCTGGTTAAAAGGGATCAAATGAATGGGACTGGGCTGCAGTACCAAACACAGCCCATGGACAAGAGTGGCACTATTAATGGAAATGAGCATACTTTTTTTTTTTTTAATCTCAAACAACTTTAAATAATCTAGACATGGGGTAGGCATCCTCCTGCACTCCAGGTGTTGTGAAACTACAACTCCCAGCATGCACACTTGCTCTGCTCTTCTCATAACTCCCATAGAAATGAATGGAGCATGCTGGGAATTGTAGTTTCACAACAGCTGGAGTGCCGAAGGTTGCTGACCCCTGCTCTAGACTCAGAGTAAAAGTTAGACCTGGCCCTGGGACCACGGGAGGCCAAAAGACTGCTGTGCCTTATTAGAAAAATCTGTCATTTGATGTCATCATATCTTATATATAAACTATATGCGGACATTATGCTGTATATGATGTGTCTTAACTATTGTATGGAGAACGAACTCTATAATGGTTACATCAGCAGTTCGGGTCCATCACCGCTCTGCTCCTTCTATTAGGAACATTATTCAGTGAACACTACTAACCCCATTTCTACTACCACCACTTCTTCTCCTTGCTGTGTGCAGTTGCACGGCCACTTCTATTTGCTGATAAGCTTTCTGCTATTAGACTGTGATGCTGACCTCATTTTCTTGCCAGAGCTATTAGGTTCCTAGTTTGCTAAGTTCTTGCTAAGGCGTTTGTTTCCTGTTTTCTGCCACGTATCGACCCTTGTCTGTTTACTGGATTCTGACTCTCAGCTGCCTGTCCCGACCTGTGCTTGTTTACTGGATTCTGACTCTCAGCTGTCTGTCCTGACCTGTCCCTGTTTCACACTGTGACCTTCTGCTGTCTCTTCTGACCTTGGACCCATATCACATATTTGCAAAAACTCAGCCTGCCCTGAACCTTGCCTGTTACTATGTGTATGTCTGTTCCTTTGGTGCCTTGCATAGGTGTCATGAAACCCTGTGGGTCAGCTGTCAACCAAACCAATACTACTCCAGGAGGTAGCAGTATGGTGAATCCCTGCAGCAAAGTCCAGATCCCTGTTTTAGGGGTTAAAGGGTGAATTTCACTTAGGTTTGGCCCAAAGTCAAATCAGTTGGTCGACACAGTGGTTCCACACTCACTGCCATAACAATTATCATTTTATGGTATGGTGGCCTAACAGATCGTCAGGCATTGGACCCAGTTGTGATTTATAATTTTACCTAAAATGAGATGCTTCTTTGAACATAACCTTTTCAAAGCCCATTTACTAATATTTTGTAAAATAAACCTTTTTTTATTTTATGTATAATTTTTCTTTAGCCTTTAATACTTTTCTTTGGTATTATTTTTTGGCTATAAAAATGTCTCATCATCACTTCCATGTGTGAATATTTGAAATGCAAATACATGACCAGCCAGGGATCTGGGCTCTTTTGCCTACCACAGATACACCTCATAAGTTTTAAAGGGACATATATACTCCTTATGTTTTGCTGAATTCCTTGGCATACCATTTGATCATGCTTTATTCCTACTTTAGATCACATTGTCAATTTTAGACAACGTGTTTCCTGATCCACCTGTCAAATTAGGAAGTCCAAAATTTTAATTTTTTTAAAATTTCTCCATAAAAGACTCATTCTTGCCAATGTTTAGGTCACATCAAACATCTGTTTGTCTTAATATAGAATACAGAGTTCTAGCATGTTGCTTATCAATTTGTTGGGCAGCCAACGGACTTGTCACTGAGGTAATTAAAGTATATAGTTTCACCGTTCTTCAAATCAACAAATGACCTTTCTAAATTGTTAGGATTAATTATGAAATTAAATGCTATGTCAACTTTTATATAAGGGACTATTCTTGGGACGCGACCAATGTCTGGTGGAGCCCTGGTGCCCCCATATTGGTAATAAATATCAGGATGGTATAATATATGAAACATTATATATTTGGTAACTCGGTGGTGGACCAAGAAATAGCTTATGATCTAGGGCCTAGATGCCTTGGGCTGAAATGGGATTTCGAGTCTCGTTATCCCAGGTAAGTCAAGCACTATGAAATATCACAGCTCAGGTATGTGTTCCCCTTACTAGAGCTTTACATACATCAAACCTATTAGTTTAATGGAACCCCAGGTCCAGTGTGTCACTGGAAAGATCCATACAGATAATACAACACATTTGTATTACTGTGTGATCATTGGCTCTTGGTTCACGCAGTTAGTGAAAAAAGGGGAAAAACAAGCAATTAATGGGACAGTGTTGTTGCTCGAATGGCTGCTAGGGATGAAATAGCTTGTTTTTAAGAAGAGAAAGTGCTAATGTAAAATATAGGGTGTGCAAATCAAGTTTGTGTTAGCGATAATATAACCCACTGAAAAGTATATAGAGAGATCGGTTTAGGGTGTGGCAAACTGGGCAAATGCCAAGGGCCCCCATTTCGTAGGGATCTCCCTAGGTCAGGAAACCATAGAAGCAATCTGAATTTACCATTGAAACCTTTATTACCCTAGACCACTAGGATAAGTTACATTAACCCATTCACTGACTTTGACCACCACTAGGGCTGTGCAGGGAGCCGCAGCCAGGCCCATCCTCTTGAATGGAGCTGTGCTGCAGTTTTCCTGCTCAATGGGTAGACAGGCACGATGTGCAGGGCAAGACTGTAGAGGGGGTGCAGAAGATCAGCACCCCACCAATCAAAAAGTGCTAACATACCCTGACTTTACAAAGTGGGAATACCCCTCAGTGCATAATCCTAGACCACCAGATACTGTCACAGACAAACCGCAGGGGGGATCTCATTTGCCTGTTGCCCAGTGGCCAAATTTCTATAAACAGCCCCTGGATATATAGCCTAGAAAGAAATAAGAAACATTGTAATTTCTGCTATATCCCCTTCTTATCAGGTTGTATAGTTTCTTTGGTTTGGCCGTCTTCCCATGCAACTTATTCTACAAGAGGGTTTTGTAAAACTTCAAATTTGGACATATAATGGTAGCCCTGAGAGCCTCTGTACACAGTATTACAAGCTGTAAAATATTTAAACCGCCACGTGTATAAATTATGGGAGTAAATCACATCCTCTTGTGATAAAGCTGCAAGGGCCGTTTAAGTGTAAGCTATAAAAGGAGCATGGATATAGACACAACCTTTTTATGGTTAATATGAGGTTAATGGGTTTTCCAAAGAGCCTTACATAACATCCGTGATGGGAAAAATGTATGAGTATTGCTTCATTCCACCTTTGACAACCTGACGAAGCCAAAGGGGCGAAACACGTGTCGAGGTGTTAGTGCGTGGGGTGATGCTTCAGCATACTGCACATCATGTCCGTGGGTAGGTTGCTATAGCTGCACATGAGCTTTCTCCAGAGTAGTTTGCCATTTCTGCATGTATATATGTGTGCTATGTGTAATAGTTGACTTGATTATTATATCTTATATCACTGCTCTGGTGAAATATAGCACCTAGGGCTCTGAGTATTTTTGATGTATTCAGCACTATATATTCAGCTAGAAGTTAAGTATAGTATCTGTAGCTCTGTGCAATATTTATGCCCTCAGCTTCAGGTATTATTAAGTCCTTGCATGAACTCAGCTTTATATATTTAGGCTACTTTCACACTTGCGGCAGAGTGATCCGCCAAGCAGTTCCGTCGCCGAAAAAGTGATCCGGCATAACTTGTGCCAACTGATGGCATTTGTAAGACTAATCAAGATCCTGATCCGTCTTAAAAATGCCTGATCAGTCAGAAAAATGCATTGCAATACCGGATCCGTCTTTCCGGTGTCATCCGGAAAAAAAGGGATCCGGCATTTATTTTTTTCACCTTTTTTTCCGTCTGCGCATGCGCAGACCGGAAGGACGGATCCGTCATTCTGGTATTTTGAATGCCGGATCCGGGACTAATACGTTCCTATGGAAAAAATGCCGGATCCGGCATTCAGGCAAGTCTTCAGTTTTTTTCGCGGTTTTCTCTTTTGCCTGATCAGTCAAAATGACTGAATGGAAGACATCCTGATGCATCCTGAACGGATTATTCTCCATTCAAAATGCACGGGGATAAAACTGATCAGTTCTTTTACGGTATAGAGCCCCTGTGACGGAACTCTATGTATTTAATTATATATTCTGATTAATAAAGATTGTTACATATCTTAGAGTTATAGTCCCATTGATCTTTCTTTTGGTTAACCTTTTAGATTACCCATAAACCTACTGAAACTAAGCTATTACAGTGCAAAACTGAAGTCATCTTGTTGACTTTTCTTTGTACTTTTGCCATTGAGTCCATCCTAGATAGTTAAAGATAATACAAGAACCATCTATGTCCCTTGTGATCATGACTGCAAATGCCTACCATTGACATATTATAGAGTATATGGAATATGAACTCTGGACTGCCTGGATACTTTGTAGCAGAATAGACATCTACCTATTTTACAGATGAAGGCCATACATAGAAAATGTCAAGATTTAGACCTTCACGGAGACCTACCAAACAAAAGCCTCTAATCACCAGTTGCCACGGTAGAGATTCAAAAGAAACAATGTGGCATGCATTTTATTATAAAATCGGCTTTTCCCCTTTCTAGTGGCTCCTATACACTCACCTAAAGAATCATTAGGAACACCATACTAATACGGTGTTGGACCCCCTTTTGCCTTCAGAACTGCCTTAATTCTACGTGGCATTGATTCAACAAGGTGCTGATAGCATTCTTTAGAAATGTTGGCCCATATTGATAGGATAGCATCTTGCAGTTGATGGAGATTTGAGGGATGCACATCCAGGGCACGAAGCTCCCGTTCCACCACATCCCAAAGATGCTCTATTGGGTTGAGATCTGGTGACTGTGGGGGCCATTTTAGTACAGTGAACTCATTGTCATGTTCAAGAAACCAATTTGAAATGATTCGAGCTTTGTGACATGGTGCATTATCCTGCTGGAAGTAGCCATCAGTGGATGGGTACATGGTGGTCATGAAGGGATGGACATTGTCAGAAACAATGCTCAGGTAGCCCGTGGCATTTAAACGATGGCCAATTGGCACTAAGGGGCCTAAAGTGTGCCCAGAAAACATCCCCCACACCATTACACCACCACCACCAGCCTGCACAGTGGTAACAAGGCATGATGGATACATGTTCTCATTCTGTTTACGCCGAATTCGGACTCTACCATTTGAATGTCTCAACAGAAATCGAGACTCATCAGACCAGGCAACATTTTTCCAGTCTTCAACAGTTCAATTTTGGTGAGCTCGTGCAAATTGTAGCCTCTTGTGTCAGCCTGTGTCAAGGGGCCTTGACAGATAATTATAAGATTAGAACTGCCCCATGGTGTTCTCCTAAGTGTCAGTGGGATCCAGCGATATATCCTCCCCCTCAACCAGAGTTATCTGTCTGGCTTAGAGGAAACCTGTTCCAAACTGATTAGCATGTTATAGAGCAGGAAAAGCAGAGTGGACAGGTTACCTTGAGGACCTCATTTAAAAAAACGCAGCAGATGACTGTTGGGTCCATTACTTGAGCATCATTCGTCGTTGTAGTCCTAGTTGACCATTGTCACATATTTGCATTGCGATCAATGCTTAGTTTAAATTCGTCCACAATAATTTTGTATCAGGCATCTGCTTCATCTTTTTTTCCGCACTGTCTGCTGTGGAGAGTTTGCATATAACAATAAATACATGCCTCTGTTCTCACTGTCCTTGGCACAGCTATTGAGGTGTAAGGCGTTCCACGCATGTTTTTAATATTTTGAAAGATAAAAATATCCCAAGCTCACCAGCATTACATCAGTGAGTCCGTGATGTAGTCATCCTAAACAGTCAGGAAAAAATGTGCTCCTCAGACCTTAAAAACAAGGACTTGTATCATAGGTTCTTTTGATACTTTTGTCTATAACTTTCAGTTCTCATTCTGAATCACTGCTCCTGATCTCCAGCTACATAAAGCAGAAACGCCAAGTTCAGCAGAGAGGGGTTAAGCACTGTCATATTAGACCAGCCCACGGGCTATTGCTCACGTAAAATGAAGGCATTGTTCTCTGGACAGTGAGACCATGTCGTGTTGTCAATACACCCACATAGTGATAAGTGACAGATCTGACTCTTAATTTTTAGGTCATGCTATCTTGTCCCCACAATGAGTATTTTGTTTGAACTGTATACCAGTCTGTACCATAAAGACTGAACATCTCACCCATGTATGTTTGTTGAATATCATTTCTAGACCACAGTTGGTCCTGGTTTGCTCATTCACTCCTTGTAGAAGTTGTTCCAAGAGAATTTAGAACATTGCAGTGAGGATCTGCATCCATCTAGCAGCAAGTCTATTAAAATGGTTGGACACCCCCAGTCACCATTCCAATTCATCCAGTCTTAGGCTCTGTTCACATCTAGTTTTTGATCTACATGAATTATATGCACCCAGGCACATACATCGAACACATCCAAAGAGCCCGATTCGTCCAATCTGTTCGAAAGAGTACTTTCAGAATTAATGTAGAAGGCAGGAGTTAGTGTTTCACTATGGTGTTAACTTTATTAAGAATGGAGATTCATGCACCAGTCTAAAATTACTATGCGCTAGAGAAAGATGCAGATCTTTTAAAGGAGTGATCTGGCCTAATAAAAAAAAAAAATGTCCAGCAGAACTGGGTTCAAAACTTTTGAAAAAAACACCTTCCGAAGTGCCCTCCATTCCAGCCCCAGCTACCAGAGTACAAGAAGTGACGGGGACCTGTTTTACAGTCTTGAGAATACTGAAGCCACTGTTTGGTCTCAGAGGTCATATGTGCAAGAACTGAATAGACTTTGGCCTTTTGTGAGCTTATTTCTGGGGTCAAACTTAATAAATCTGCCCATCTGATGGTGGCCCTCCTTGTTGGCATTCTTCATTTTAAAAAATTGCCAAGAGCTTGTGCCAAAATTTGCAGCTTTTTTGGTATACCAGACAACTGCTGCAACTTGCATGATAACTTCCTCCCTAAATCTGGCAGTGCACTTCTGTAGACTTCTGTGACCCACCAATTTATAAATGAAGTGTTGTAGATCATAGATGTTTCCATTCAGCGATGCCACATCCCACAATTGACAATGGCAGCTACTGCCAGAGCAGAAATGTCACTGACTGACTTGTCCATGCTTGTAACATGCTTCATCCAAGTTACTGAGCTCTTTTCTATGACCCATTCGGAGATTGCTTGCCTGTGTGGTAGATAATTACATACCCTCGTTCCTCGACTGTATGACACCTGAACACCCTATAATAGTGAGGGGACACGACCACCAGCTCCCTACACTAAATACGGAGGGAGTCAGGGTCACCTAGGATCAAGACCACAGGAAAGCAGAAATAAAGGAACAGACTTATCTTGTGGATGCAGCAGTAGCAGCTTCTAGTATCAGCACAGTCCAGGAAGTTGTATAAACTGCAAGGTGAGGCAGTATGGGGAGGAGATATATAGGGGGGCAATCACTGCTGATAGATGACAGCTGGGAGAGGGAGGAGAGATGTCAAAACGAAAGCAAAACAAAAGAAGATCATGCAGGAAGTACTGAAGAACGTCTATCAGAACTTCTCAAAGATCTGGTGGTGACAAATAGCTGACCTCAGTAATTAAAAGTAGCGCCCACGTACATTTGGCTAGGCAGTGGATCTGAATTTTCTTTGCTTACATTTCTTCTATTGTACAATCCATATAAATGTAATTTACAAACCTCTTAAAGATATTTTCTTGAAGTAATTCTCTTTTGTGATGAAAGGATACAATACACTCACAGTCAGTGATAACCTAATGAGCAGGCCTTGTATTGTTTAAAGGCATTCATGGCTCCTCAAGGTGATGTATCATAAATGTCTGAGATTTGTTTGGTAGACTTCATGCCCCACCCATCTTTGACGTATCTGCTTTTTTTGCTCCATCGGGAAGTAGTCTCCACTTTAGCAGAGTTCAAGGCAGACCTCCAAACACACTCTACAATCATGTATTACACACTGATCAGCCACAATATTACCGGTACAAGCACCTGCCCAATATTGTAGATTCCACTCATGTCATTAAAAAAACAGCTGTGACCCATGGATGAATAGATTCCACAAGACCTCTAAATGTGTCCGGTCGATTCTGGCACTAAGGTGTTAGTAACAAGTCTTTAAGTTTTGTAAGTTGTCTGTCTTTCCTTGGACCACTTTTGGTTGATATTAGTGACTGCATACTAGGGAACACCTCACAAGACCTGAAGATGCTCTGACCTAGTTGCTGCCTAATATATACCAACCCTTGACAGGTGCCACTGTCACAAGATAATGAAAGTTATTCACTTCACCACATCATACTATAAATCAGACTATACTAATCTGAGTATAGTACTAAATGTCTGCATCCTATAAGTGATATAGACAGAGGGGCAGAAATACTAAGACTGGATTTACAAACTTAATGTAAGCTTAGTATAAGGTCTGTTGGTGCAGAATGCACCAAACTTACTAAGAGGCACAGGCCTCCTAATAAAGTTTGGCACATCTCCAGGCAGTCCGTGTTGGGCCACCGGAGGGCACGCCATCTCCCACGAAGCTCTGCTCACTTTAGCAAAGTGACGAGAGAAGTGAAATTTGGCAAATTATGTCTCAAATCTGGCATGTGCCATAATGTAAAACTTTTTTCCCGTGGTGTGCATAATTTGACAAATGTCCCTTGCTGTATTTGTATAGGTTCGAGGTAAGTCAGGGAGAAAGTTAAAGTAGTTTCATACTGATGACCTATAGTATCCTCAGGATGGTGGGGGTCCAACACCAAGTACCCCTGCCGATCACCTGTTGTTTAAAGAGGCATCGGTGCTCCTCGGTGAGGGCCATAGCCTCCTTGCAGCTATGGTCCATTGGATAACAGCTGTGCTTGGTATCACAGCTCAGTCCCATTTAGCTAAATGAGACTGAGCAGCGCATAGACCATGTGACAGATGAAAGGGACAACACTGGCCTAGGAAGAGGTCACCGGAGCGCCACAGCCTATTCAAACAGCTAATCGGCGGAGGTGCTTGGTGTGGGATCCCCACCAATCACATACTGATGACCCATCCTGCGGAGAGGGAGTCAGATCCCCACCGATCAGATCTGCAATATCTTCAGATATTGATGACCTATCCTGAGGATAGGTCATCAATATTAAACACTCGCAAAACTCCTTTAATATTTTACACTGGGATCCAGAGTTTTTTTTTGCCTAGAATGATGGATCGTTTCTCATCTCCTGTGATGAGCGCTAGCCTAAAGACATTTTGCATATTTTGCATTGCTAAATATAGCTGTACAGTGTCTTTTTTCTTTAGATTAAAACTCTTTATCTATTGTCTGTCTTGCATAAAGGCTGTACCGGCAATAGAAAAAGTGCTAGGGAATTCTCACATTCCACTATGATGTTCATGAAAGTCGATTTCTGAATATGTTACTAGAGCTTTGATGCGGTTGCTTAGTTACATCTCCCATAATGCCCTTACAATGCTTTTTACAGAATAAGGGAGCTCATTAAAAATTAAATCTCTATACGGCTTCTGACACGTAGCATTCGCTCCAGAAAGCTCTCAGGTTATCTCTTCCTGGTTATAAATCCTACAACAAATATTTGTACCGTATTCGTCTCCTCTCCAGAGGATAGGAAAGAGAGAGATATTCTGCTAGGGATGTGATAATTATCAGTGCAGGAGGTTTCTCTCAATAAATACAATGTTTCACCATGTAGAAGGTTGGTAGGTAAACAGAAGATAATGGAATCGAGATTCGCCATGTGCGAATGAAGGGATAATGTCATGGGGATGACGTGTGGGTCTTCTTTTTAGGCTTGGATGCAGCATCACTTATATCTTTATCTCAGACCTCTAAATGGAAAGCTATAAGAGATTTCCAAAGGCAATAGATACCTAAAGCACATCTGTCAGCAGATTTGTCCCTATGACACTGTCTGACCTGTTACATGTGCGCTTGGCAGCTGAAGGCATCTGTGTTGGCCCCATGTTCATATGTGCCCGCATTGCTGAGAAAAAGGATGTTTTAATATATGCAAATGATCCTCTAGGGCTGTGATGGCTAACCTCTGTCTGTGGTAAAACTACAACTCCCAAGATGCACACTTTCTTGGCTGTTCTCAGAACTCCATGGAAATGAATGGAGAATGCTGGAGTCTAGGACCAACCTCCCGTTGATCCTAGACTCCAACATGCTCCATTCATTTTTTATGGAGTTCTGTTACACTTAGAGGCTCCACTTTCTCTGCAACTGCCGCACCCTTTCCACTTTGTTTGACGGGACTAGGTGGGATGACTTTTCACTGCCTGGTCCTGTCAATCAAAGTGGAGAGGATGCAGCAGTTGCAGAAAGAGCTGAGCCTCTAGGAGTAATGGGGACACCCTGTTGCTCCTACAGGCTAATTTGCATATATTAAAACACCTTTTTTTTCCAGCAGTGCGGGCACATATGTACATGGGACCAACACAGATGTCTTCAGTTGTCAAGTGCACATGTAACAGGTCAGCCAGTGTCATAGAGACAAATCTGTACAGCTGCCCTTTAAAAAACATTTACATCCGATACAATGATGATTTCATAATGCTTGAGTTGTAGTGGACTCCCTGCTACCCACTTCCATACGTACTTATGGCTGATAATAACTATCCACATTCCACCTATCAGTTTTCTACAGCGTGTTGGAGAAGTAAGGTAGCAACTTTAGCGGTTTGCAGTGGAAAACTCTTTTAGATGATCTAGATTCATGAAGGTCTACTGTGTCCACATGAGTCTAATGATAAATGGAAATGTCAACATGATGCAATTGGATACAGTAGAAGACAGTCACACCTGCAGGAGGTGCGATTATGGCACCAGTCCTAGGCTGCATGAGATATGGTAATGTCAACATGCCTGGGCTGCTGCTGGTCCACAAGAGGCGCTGAGTCTTGGCTACAGGAGGTTTGTTTATGGAATCAATCATGAGGCATGTTTATGACACCGAGCCAGGACTCCAGCCTTACATGATGCATGCACGCTTTAGATTGGCCATACAAATGAGATACCTGAATGTGTATGTACAGGGAGTGCAGAATTATTAGGCAAGTTGTATTTTTGAAGATTAATTTTATTATTGAACAACAACCATGTTCTCAATGAACCCCAAAAACTCATTAATATCAAAGCTGAATATATTTGGAAGTAGTTTTTAGTTTGTTTTTAGTTTTAGCTATTTTAGGGGGATATCTGTGTGTGCAGGTGACTATTACGGTGCATAATTATTAGGCAACTTAACAAAAAACAAATATATACCCATTTCAATTATTTATTTTTACCAGTGAAACCAATATAACATCTCAACATTTACAAATATACATTTCTGACATTCAAAAACAAAACAAAAACAAATCAGTGACCAATATAGCCACCTTTCTTTGCAAGGACACTCAAAAGCCTGCCATCCATGGATTCTGTCAGTGTTTTGATCTATTCACCATCAACATTGCGTGCAGCAGCAACCACAGCCTCCCAGACACTGTTCAGAGAGGTGTACTGTTTTCCCTCCTTGTAAATCTCACATTTGATGATGGACCACAGGTTCTCAATGGGGTTCAGATCAGGTGAACAATGAGGCCATGTCATTAGATTTTCTTCTTTTATACCCTTTCTTGCCAGCCACGCTGTGGAGTACTTGGACGCGTGTGATGGAGCATTGTCCTGCATGAAAATCATGTTTTTCTTGAAGGATGCAGACTTCTTCCTGTACCACTGCTTGAAGAAGGTGTCTTCCAGAAACTGGCAGTAGGACTGGGAGTTGAGCTTGACTCCATCCTCAACCCGAAAAGGCCCCACAAGCTCATCTTTGATGATACCAGCCCAAACCAGTACTCCACCTCCACCTTGCTGGCGTCTGAGTCGGACTGGAGCTCTCTTCCCTTTACCAATCCAGCCACGGGCCCATCCATCTGGCCCATCAAGACTCACTCTCATTTCATCAGTCCATAAAACCTTAGAAAAATCAGTCTTGAGATATTTCTTGGCCCAGTCTTGACGTTTCAGCTTGTGTCTTGTTCAGTGGTGGTTGTCTTTCAGCCTTTCTTACCTTGGCCATGTCTCTGAGTATTGCACACCTTGTGCTTTTGGGCACTCCAGTGATGTTGCAGCTCTGAAATATGGCCAAACTGGTGGCAAGTGGCATCTTGGCAGCTGCACGCTTGACTTTTCTCAGTTCATGGGCAGTTATTTTGTGCCTTGGTTTTTCCGAACGCTTCTTGCGACCCTGTTGACTATTTTGAATGAAACGCTTGATTGTTCGCTGATCACGCTTCAGAAGCTTTGCAATTTTAAGAGTGCTGCATCCCTCTGCAAGATATCTCACTATTTTTGACTTTTCTGAGCCTGTCAAGTCCTTCTTTTGACCCATTTTGCCAAAGGAAAGGAAGTTGCCTAATAATTATGCACACCTGATATAGGGTGTTGATGTCATTAGACCACACCCCTTCTCATTACAGAGATGCACATCACCTCATTTGCTTAATTGGTAGTAGGCTTTCGAGCCTATACAGCTTGGAGTAAGACAACATGCATAAAGAGGATGATGTGGTCAAAATACTCATTTGCCTAATAATTCTACACTCCCTGTACATGATGGAGTCAGGAAGGATTGGAGGTGTATGGGAACCTTAAAGGGGTTTTCAGGGATTTCCACATTGATGGCCTAACCTAAGAATGGGTGATCAGTATGACTAGGGCAGAGGTCCAACTCCCAGCACCCTCATGATCAGCTGCATGAAGAGGTCATAGCACTCTGTGAGTGCTTCGGCCTCTTCCTAGGCCATGTGGCATCATGTTCATTGGTCACATGGCCTCAACGTCTGTAAAATCGTTAGTTCGGACAAGTACACTCATCGGTTGCCATTAATGAAATGCACAGTAATTGTTTCATTTAAATGCTAGTTGCCTGCTACAACGTTTGGTCGTTTAGTTGCTGCTGCCTATGATCGCTTATGCCAGAGTTGCTCAACCTGCGGCCCTCCAGATGTGGCAAAACTACAACTCCTAGCATGCCTTAATATCTGTAGGCTGTCCAGGCATGCTGGGAGTTGTAGTTTTGCAACAGGTTGGGCATCCCTGGCTTAAGCGATTATCTGCTCGTCTAAAATCCACCTTTAGAAACAGGAAAACCCAGGAAGAAAGACTCAGGTGCAGCCTCCACCCACCAACTGCAGTACAACAATAATGCTGAATCAGAACATTTATTCAGCTGGCTATACACATTTTGCTGTTTTATTATTTTATGACGCCTGTTAACTATACATAGGTTTTGTACTGGTGACGTCTGAAGAGGTGTGCACAATAGCAACGCTTTTATATGTAAAACAAATAGAGTTTTATAGGGTTAAATATGTAACCACCATACCAGTTATAGCTGTATAAATGCAAAATGGTATACTGGACTACTTCTGTATGTTTACTGGTTGTGAAGATTTTTGCATTTGTTACATTTCATTGTTCCGTAGTGGTGGCTTTTGGTGATCTGCAGGTAATTTTGTGGGTGTATAATATGATATTGTACCCAAATCTTACAATGAATAAAAATAATATATCTGGTGGCGGGAATATTGATTGATTTTTAGAAGTAAATATGGAAAATAGGGGAAGTATGAAGTTGAAGCTATTCATAAATGTTCATTTCTTTTTTATGGGGAACTCCTAACATATTTTACAGTTTCAGTAATACTTTCCTGATGCCTGTCTTAAGCTGGCCATACACATACTGGCCATGTACGTCAACCAAACCCACCAATTACAGTGGGACCGGCCAAACATCTAATGTGTGTGGGGCCTCTTGACTCTTCCCTGATGGCATATGTTTGAGGGTATTGAGCTGTCAGATTTCCACTGGCCAATTCTTTTGTGTTTGTGGCTTCCTCCTTCTTCAAACTGTGAGCTGCCAACATGATAGCTGTTGGAAAAACAAGCATTTAGCTATTTTATGTGTATGGCCAACCAACAAAAATGCTCATTCCACCCCACCCCAATATTTTGCATGTAGGGTGTAAGTACCAGGTAGAGAGACTACTAGTAATTAGGGGTGAGATGAGTTAAATATTACTGTGAATGATGGACAGGGTTTGTAGAAAATTGTAGACCACTGATGAATCAGGGACAGGACGAAGAGACATATGGGACTTAAAGGGGTTGTCCGCTTTTTACTATTGATGACCTATCCTCAGCTGTTTGAAGAGAAGGCAGTGCTCGTTCGATCGCTGCCTTCTCCGTTCTGTTTATCTGCTCGCTGTAGCAATTGCAGTGTTAAGCAGGTGTTATTATAAGTATGGCATCCCCATTCACTTCTATAAGACGACTCAGTAGTATTTACTTGAACAGAGTGAGCCGTCCCATAGAAGTGAATGTGGACGCCATATTTGTAATTATACCTTCTTAGGGCTCTTTCACACTTGCGTTCTTTTCTTCCGGCATAGAGTTCCGTCGTCGGGGCTCTATGCCGGAAGAATTCTGATCAGGATTATCCCCATGCATTCTGAATGGAGAGAAATCCGTTCAGGATGCATCAGGATATCTTCAGTTCAGGACCGGAACGTTTTTTGGCCGGAGAAAATACCGCAGCATGCTGCGCTTTTTGCTCCGGCCAAAAATCCTGAACACTTGCCGCAAGGCCGGATCCGGGATTAATGCCCATTGAAAGGCATTAATCCGGATCCGTCCTTAAGCTAAACGTCGCTTCGGCGCATTGCCGGATCCGCCGTTTAGCTTTTTCTGAATGGTTACCATGGCTGCCGGGACGCTAAAGTGTAGTGGGGAGCAGTATACTTACCGTCCGTGCGGCTCCCGGGGCGCTTCAGAGTGACGTCCACGCGCATGGATGACGTGATCGCAAGGACACGTCATCCATGCGCCTGGGGCGCTCTGATGTCACTATGGAGCGCCCCGGGAGCCGCACGGACGGTAAGTATACCGCTCCCCTGCTCCCCACTACTACTATGAAAACCAGGACTTTAATAGCGTCCTGGCTGCCATAGTAACACTGAACGCATTTTGAAGACGGATCCGCCTTCAAATGCTTTCAGTTCACTTGCATTTTTCCGGATCCGGCAAATGGAGTACACGCCGGATCCGGACAACGCAAGTGTGAAAGAGGCCTTACCACTGCAATTGCTGCAGCGAGCAGATAAACAGAGCAGAGAAGGCAGCGTTTATTTTAGCGCTGCATTCTCTTCAAACAACTGATCAGTGGGGGTGTCGAGTGTCGTACTCCCGCCGATCTGATATTGATGACCTATCCTGAGGATAGCTCATCAATAGTAAAAGGCGGACAAAGCCTTTAATGAAATCATAAAATAATCATAAACTTTTGGAACTTTTGACTTTGCTTCTGAAAATGGTTATGGTGGAAAGGGGAATATTCTAAGTGTTGTTAAGGGGCCCTGTGGCTCCTTGTTAGGCCCCTGATCCACAGAACCCCTTATTGGGATAAGATGGTCTGATAATGACATTTATTCATACGTTTAATTACATTCTCTACCTCAAAAAGTATGTTCAAAAATTCTAAATTCATAATGGATTGCGATTATGGTCTTAGAAGTTATATAAATTGATTACGTTCTTGTGGATTTCAAATGTGTGATTCCCTTGTGTCGTATTTTTGCCTTTCCCAATTCTAATCTTTGTATTATTTTGTGTTTTCTTCCTGCAGTTCCATCAGGTGAGAAGAGTAATGACCATCCTTTTCCTTACTATGGTTATTTCATACTTCAGTTGCATGAAAGCTGCCCCTATGAAAGAAGCCAGTGTCAGAGGACAAAGTGGCCTGGCCTATCCGGGTCTTCGGACCCATGGTACTCTGGAAAGCATAGGTGGGCCAATGGGTAGTTCAAGAGGAGGTGGACTTCCATCCCTGACAGATACCTTTGAACATGTCATAGAAGAACTCCTAGAAGAGGAACAAAACTTAAGGCAGAGTGAGGAGAACAAGGACTCAGATATGTATTCATCAAGGGTTATGCTGAGCACTCAAGTGCCTTTGGAGCCCCCTTTGCTTTTTCTTCTTGAGGAGTATAAAAATTACCTGGATGCTGCAAACATGTCCATGAGGGTACGACGCCACTCAGACCCAGCCAGGCGCGGGGAATTGAGCGTATGTGACAGTATTAGCGAGTGGGTGACTGCGGCAGACAAGAAAACGGCGATAGATATGGCGGGTCAAACAGTTACTGTTCTTGAAAAAGTCCCAGTACCCAAGGGTCAACTGAAACAATATTTCTATGAGACCAAATGCAATCCCATGGGCTACATGAAGGAAGGTTGCAGGGGCATCGACAAGAGGTACTGGAACTCGCAATGCCGAACTACCCAGTCTTATGTGCGTGCTCTCACCATGGATAGCAAAAAGAAAGTTGGTTGGCGCTTTATCAGAATAGACACTTCTTGTGTATGCACACTGACCATAAAAAGAGGAAGATAGTGAAGTTATCTTGTATAGATTATATTGAAGAGAAAATTATCTATTTGTATATATACATAACAGGGTAAATTATTCAGTAAAAGAAAATAATTTTATGGACTGCATGTATAAATGAAGTTTATACAGTACCGTGGTTCTACAAATCTATTTATTGAACATATCCATAACCTAAAGGGAAACAGAGTCCTCTGCGCACAACGTAGCCTGTACTCTGCGAGGGGGGCTGGGACCACATTGCTGTGCAATTGTTCCTTGGCCCCTTTCGCAGTCCATGGGTTAAGAGATAAGCCTGCGTTACGTTCCTCAAAAAAACATTGTGGTTTGTTGATGTTGCCAAGATTTGAAATCATAAAAAAAAAAAGATATAAACAAGCATGCATGCTGCTTCAATCGTGAATTGATAACACTCTGTCGTCATCCAGACAAAAGACAAAAAAATCCAACCAAAACATTCTGTTTACAATTTAGACAGTATCTTTATTCATGTCGGTATTATATCTGTTTACTGCTTTTAACTTCTGATAGCGTTGGAATTAAAAAATGTCAAGGTGCTGTTGTTATAGCTCTACTGTTTAATTTTTAATTTTTCGTGTTTTTTTTTTAATTTTTGTTCCTGCAAAAAAAGAAAAAAAGAAAAAAAAAGTTGCAAAGAGCTTGTCATGAATACGTGTTCTAGCCGGAAAAAAAAAAATAATCAGATGAATATTTCATTCTTTTTGTATGTTGTGAAGGTGTTTGCAAACTCGAATCAGACTACTGATCAAAAAAATAAATAAAAAAAAAGTGAAGGCATTTAAAAAAAAAAAAAAAGAAAAAAGTCAATGTTCATGTTAAAACGTTTTCGAGACCTGCGTTGGAAACCGAGTTGTCTTTCAGTGAGGGCATGAAGCTTTCTCTTTCTTGCAGGCTTTTGTGTGCTACCTTGCAGCTGTTGTATGCTATTCTTGAATTCATGCAGGACTGGCGCGTTTTGTAAAACAAAAACAAAAAACACACACAAAAACAAAAAAAAACATAGAAAAGGAAGTTATAGAGTAGAAGAGAGGAGATCTTGAAGGTGAAGATGGTCAGAAGGTTGCTGGGTTCTGTTGACATTTGCATTACAAATGCTACCTGGATGTTGTTTTTCTAGGCACTTTTGGCCGTGTAATCTTGTCCTCTTAATGCTAATAGGCAAACAAATGAGATGCGGAGCAGTCACCAGGCTTCTGAGGAAAGCAGCAAACAATTTGGATGTTGTGACGTGTGCAGGACACCAATCTTGAAAACCCTAGGAGCGGCATTGCAACAAATACAGAACTCCTGGCCAATGGCTCAGATTCTAGGAACCGTAGTGCAGGAACTTTAAAGTGCTTTTCCTTGGGTGAGAGAAGTGAGCCATTGTGCCTAGTCATCAGTATTGAGGAGAAGGCAACTGATATCAAAGAGGCATGAGGTCTACCTTGCCTCATACCGGAGCAGTGTTATCATTTCCTTGGGAAGTGATACAACGAATATTGTGTACTTGCTGCCTGCTCTTTCTGGAGGTGCACTTTAAAGGGGACCTGGCATATTGAGTATGTACTCGAATCTGCCGTAGCATTTATAGAGCTAAACAGATTAACACTAAAGATTAAAATGGGTTGTCCATCCTTTTTTTTTTCCATAAATTTGCACCCCAGCCAATTGTACCTATAGAAAAATCCATACTCACCTGCCCCCTGCGACTCCATTCTGGCTCTCTTTACTGGTATTCCAGTCCCCATCTGTCAACTTTCATATGGACTGTGCGCCACTGCTACCAATGACTGGTCTCAGCAGTGACATATCCCCAAGTGGGTCACACGCCACTTGGGGACAATCACTGGCTACAGTGGCACATCTGACCCCATCTGTGTGGAAGCTGACAGACCAGAGGAGCAGTGAAGAGACTCAGGGAGAGAGAAGGGAGTGGAGGGGGGCAGGTGAGTTTAAAAAAGGGACAACCTATTTAAGGAAAAATACTCAGCATAACTTGAAAATGATTGACTTAAATCCCTGCACGTCCTGAGCTTCTGAGTCCAGTGGGCAGTCCTACCCGGTGATTGGCAGCTATCTCTGTATGCATGTTCTTACAGAGGGGCTGTCAATCATTGAGTAAAACCGCCTACTGGACTCCCAAGCATAGAAAGAGCATGGATTTCACTTAATCAGTTAAAAGTTATATAATTTTGAAGCAAAAGATGTAGTACGGTATATCAATCTGCTCAGCTCCTCCTGCTGTATGAAAGGCTCCCAGTAGATTGGATAGCAGTTTCTCATGGTGACAGGTTCCCCTAAAAGAGAATTCGGGAATATCTAGGTACTAGGTAAAAATAGCCCTTCTGCTTGCAAAACCATCACCAGGTTTCAATATTGGTCACTCTTTAGTTGATAGGTTCTTCCATTTGGGATGAAGGCACTTTAAGTGGTGTGTTTTTGTCAGAATAGATGTTTTGATACATTCTTATGTTTTGAGTAGGAGCGTCCATAAGATTAGGAGCCTAAGTCAGTCATGTGTACTCTTAAAATGGAAACTATTCAAAGTATGATGAAAATAAATCTATGCCTAATATACAACCAAGTAGACAGGGCTAGCAGACGTTCGGTAATTCATACCTGCCATTAGTTCTTCCTGTTTTCTGGAAAACCTATTGGCTACTGATAGGTACTTAGCTTCCGTTATTAATGGCATCATTTGCCATTCATTGCTGTGTGAACGTTTCTCCAGCATTATGCTTCTTTATATGTCTATTGCATTAAAGGGGTTCTACGGGATTTATCTGAAATAAATGAGGATGAGCTGCGATACCAAGCACAGCCACAATACAATGTACCGCACTGTGCTTGGTAAGCTGCGAGGAACCTGCGGCCTCCTCAAATAGCTGATCGGCGGGGAGTTGGACCCCAGCTGATCTTATATTGATGACCTATCCCGAGGATCTGAGGATAGGTCATCAATATGTAAATCCCAGAGAACTCCTTTATAGACTGAGATAACAAAAAAATGAATTTTTTTTTTTTTTCCTGAAACAGTGCAACTATTGTCTAGAGGCTGTATCTGGTATTAAGATGGGCAGTAGACACTTCAATACTAATTGCAAACCACTTTGTAATTAGAATTATTATACTAGTATTATGTCTATATTTATTATATAGAGGTTGTATAGTTTTGTAGCTTCCATCATTAAAGCATAACTAAACAGCCCCTTGTCATATAACTTGTATATGAGATATGCTGCCTTTGATTAAAGTACCTTCTAGGGGCCCCATGTGTAGAAGAGGCCAAAAGTGGCCTCACACTGGGCACGTTTGAAGTTTAGTCACTTCTGATTCCATGGACTAATTATTGTGGGGTTGGACATTTAGCAGGATATCAATCATCAATCATTTTTGACTGAATATTCCTTATTACTGAATTAGCAGGAGCATTATTTTTTTTTAGATGGAGTTGAGATGATGTTCATCCCATCAGCTAGGAGGATACAAAACATTTGTTCAGGTAGCTCCACAAATGTAGCACATCTCCATAGATATATTCTTTGGTTTCCAACAGAAAACTGGTGATGTTCTTTTGCAATAAGAATGGCACAACAGTTCATTATATGCCTTAAATGATTAAAGAGGACATTTATGAAAGATACGTCCATAAGACAAAGGTGAAACAACCCCTAGGATCCAGTCGGATGTTTAATTTCTTTGTCAAAACTGCACTAGAACAGTCCATGTTCTAGGCGTCAAAACAGCATATCTGCCTCTCTATGTGTTAGGGTGTCACTTTGACATATTTGGGCAATCATCCATACCTCAATCTTTCCCTCTCCAGTCAATTGACAGATACCAAAGACAATTCCCCCTTAACTATCTTAGATACCAACCAACACAATGAAATCCATGGCAACCAATGAAACCTCTGAGTCCTGCACAAGTTCCCCTTTGCGAACACATATATCTGGCTGTTCTCACAAAATAGCAATGCCTTTGATTCATATGGCCTAGTATCAATACACAGAGCCTACTAAAAGTCTAGTCCATGTAGACAGGAATCATCAGAGCTAGGCCTACACTATGTGTAGAGAAGTGGCCGCCGATTTAGGGGCAAGTTGGGTTGAAGGTGGAAGACTAGCACTGGATCTTTCTTAAGTTTTCAATGAGATCTTTATCTTGTTCTCTAAAACACCTTGTCCTTTACTGATAGGCTATGCCACCTTGATTAAAATCAGCCAGGGTTGGCATTGCTTGTGTCATGCAACACAAACTGTATTGACCAATGCAAGTATGAGAACAACATGACTTCATGAAACACCTGTCTACATTGGTTTACAAATCCAACTGAATCCATGCAAATGTTTAGTCATATTGAGGAAAGGCAACAAAATGAAACAAATCTAAACTAGATTTCTCCCAAAAGCTAGAATACATGAAGCGTTGCCCTACTATGAGGTGTTCGCACCACAATGATTTGTTCAAAGAGAAAAAGATTTGTAATTTGGTTACAAGGGAATATTAGATCCACAAAAGAAGCCTCAATAAGGTTGTCATTTTAAGGCAGCAACAGTTAAACCAAGTTGGGCAAAGCTCTATGAAGGACCAGGTCATACTTAATGGCGTACTTGACCAATGAACCACAAGAAAACAGTTCAGGTCAGTTATTTTAGAGAACTAATAAAAAGTCTTATCATCGCAACATTTTATAACTAATAGCAACCAATCCAAAAAGATGGTCTCATGATGGATTACAAATGGTTCGTTGCCATGGGTTACATTATATATTGTTATTTTAAAACAATCTGTTTTCCAGGTAGGAATCCAAAAGTGTCAGCAGCCCGTGTGATCCTCCAGAATCTCACTATGCATCTTAGTTTTGTGGTAATTAAAAAAAAAGGAAGACTACAAAAAAGCACATTCGGAGAGTTCCCCAGTCAGTCACGTCAGTGTGGTTGTGTATACATATTTATGTTGGTAAATATATATATATATTTATATATACACAGAGTCTGTAAATATTTGTATGTATGAATATGTATATACGTGTACATATGTGGATACATATAGAACTATATATTTATATAAGCTATGGATAACGTCAGCGTTCACTAACCTTGGATAATATCGGTACTTGTCGAGTATCCTAGAAGACTGTCTACATGTATGATTATAGGTTAGGTGCATGGTGTCATTGAAAGGGGTTGACTGCCCTAGTACATTTTTTAAAAGGGTATTCTAAAATTCTGATATTGATGACCTATTCTCAGGATACGTCATCAATATCAGATCAGTGGGGGTCCCGGGTGTTTGATGAGGCAATGGCCAGTAATGTCACATTCATCGGTCACGTGGCCTAGGCGCTGCTCATTCCCATTCAAGTGAATAGGGCTGAGCTGCGATACGAAGCACAGCCACTATCCAATGGACGGAGATGTGCTTGGTAAGCTGTGGTGAGTCCGAGGCGCTCACCAGAGTGCCGCGGCCTCTTCAAACAGCTGATTGGCGGGGTTCTGGGAGTCGGACCTCAGCCGATGTAGTATTGATGAACTTTCCTGGGGATAGGTAATCAGCATCAGAATCTTGGAGAACTCCTTTAATGTGCTATGTTAGAGAATGTTTAGATAATACCAAGGAGGGAAACTTTGATGGTCCATGGAGTTCCTAAAATCAGTGGGTGCCAATATTGAAAATTCACTATGACTCTCCGTTTTAATCATAAATGATTGCCACCCATCAGTAATTTTCCCCACTGATCAGTCGGAACTTACACTGGGAAATTCCCAAAACTATGATATGCAGATAAGATTCCAACCAACATTATCCAAGGACGTTCCGGATAATGTGAACATTATCCAGATTTCTGACATTATCCATAGTCTATATGTCCAATGCAAAGACTAATCCCAAATATGCAAATGTCCAAGATGATATGAGGCAGTCAGATGCAATGTCAATGATGTATTTCGAGAATGTTTCAGGAAGCTATCGGCATAGTGCAGAGCTATTATATGCCACAGCAAACACACCTCCGATGCTAGGCTTGGCAGTTCTAGCTGAACCAGGCTGCAAGACTGACTTCCTTGTCAACCATTTTTTTCTTCTTCTGTTTTGCCGTGGTCTGTTTGTGGCAAAAGGTATATTTTGCATGTCACATGCCTACCGCCTTGTTAAAGTGAGACACTTTGAATATGTAAGTTTCATGTATGTGGCCTTGTTCTCTCTGGAGGAAAAAAAATCTATATATTTTCACAATGTGTAACAGATATTTATTGTATGTTAAGTATATTTATATAATTATGTAATTGAAAACATGGAGAATGGCATTTAAACTGCAAAGCATTTGAGATCATATTGTAAATAGGATTACCTCTATTTAAGTGTACTACATAACATATAATATATGTTCAAAAAATAGAAATTTTTAATGTTTTTAAATATATTTTCAAAATATATAAACTATGTTTTGGAGCATGTTTTATTTTCTTCTGCTTACGAAATATGCTTACAAGTTCTTTACTCTACATCATTTTTTTATTTTTTTTGCCTCAATTTAGAATATATTAATCGGAATATTCAGAGCAACAGAAATGACAGGGCCTCATGTATCAAAACTGTGTCAGAGAAGAAGTGGTCGTGTGACCAATCAGGGTCCAGCTTTCATATTTTAGACTGGGGACATGAAAGGGTCACTGACCGCTTGCTATGGGCAGCAAAGACACTTATACTCTGCAAGAGATTCACAGAATGAAAGACAGCGATGTACAGTACTGTGCAAAAGTTTTAGGCAACATGTAGAGAAAATACTGCAGAGTAAGGGCTCGTTCACACGAACGAGCTGTGGACCGCAAATTGCAGTCCGCAATGCACGGGAACCGTCCGTGGGGCAGGTGCATGGGGATCGCAGACCTATTCACTTGAATGGATCCGTGATCCTTCCATTCTGCAAAAAGATAGCGCAAGTTCTATCTTTTTGCGGTGCGGAAGCACGGAACGGAACCCCAGAAAGTACTCCGTAGTGCTTCCGTAGTGTTTCGTTCCGCACTGTTCCGCATCTATAGATTTGTGGATCCATTGAAATGAATGGGTCCGCATCCGTGGTGGCCACAGAACTGTGCCCGGTATATTGCGGATCCGCAAATGCAGTCCGCAATACGGCAACGGGCAGCACACATTCGTGTAAACGAGCCCTAAGAATGCTTTAATAGAAGTGTTATTAGTTTATATTTATCAATTAACACAATAGAAAGTGAATAAAAAAAAATTTGAAATCTAACTCAAATAAATTTCCGGTGTGACCACCCTTTGCCTTCAAAGTATTACTTCTAGATACACTTGTATATAGTTTTTGAAGGGACTCAGAAGGGTGGTTACTCCAAACATCTTGGAGAACTAACCACAGATCTTCTGTGGATGTAGGCTAGCTCAAATCCTTCTGTCTCGTCATGTAATCCTAGACAGACTGTATGATGTTGCGATCAGGGTTCTGTGGAGGCCATATCATCACTTCCAGGACTCCATGTTCTTCTTAATGCTGAAGATAGTTGTAAATGACATTGGCTGGATGTTTGGGCCATTGTCCTGCTGCAGAATAAATTTAAACTTAAAATATTAACACTTCTGTTCTTACTATGGAGCACTTTTTTCACACCTTTCTAAAACGTTTGCAAAGTACTTTAGATATTTGCATAGGTGAATGAATTATCAAAGAAATTACCACCACACAATGTGGATGAAGGAAATTATTTTCAGCTTCTTTAGAAAAACAACAACCAACAAAAAGCTTGGTATTTTTGACAAGGATGGCTCCAGGTACACTGAGTTCCTTGGGTGTGAGTTGGTCCCTTTTCCACCCAACCTTCAGTATGGCAAATATAGACTATATTTATCCAGGTTGCCATAGGTTCTCCCACATGAAGTGAGTGATGGCATCTGCTCAGGTTGCCTAATGCTGTTTCTGAACCACGTTTGATAAAATAAAAAAAAATCACTCTCACTTCTGTAAATTCTAGATCTATAAAATGTCCAATCTCACATTTTTTTAAAGCTCCCTCATCATGCCCCTTGCCTTCTGCCAGCAGAATAACATGATGGGGTCTCCTTGTTGGCAACCCCCTCAAACAGATATTATATGGTAAGGAGCAGGGTGCTGGGAAAATAACATTTGCCTACTGAAGTGAATTTCAAGGAGCACCTGTGCCTAGCAGTTCAAAATGTTTGACCTTTATAGAACATATGGGAAGGGGTTATCTGATGCAGGTTAGGCAGGGACTTTCCTCTGAGATGGATCTCATGTCTTCTCAAGTCAATGATCCTTTCAGCACAGCAATTTTTTTTACCTTATTCAGTTTGAGAAGTGCATGTTGATTCTTCAAGCCAACATCTCAGAGCATATGGGCCACCGGTCCTAAAGTATAGTACCAGTAAATCAGCACCCATACGAGAGGCACATGACGATTCTTGCAACAAACTTCCATTAAGTTTTGCAATAAACTGGAGGTACAATTTTGAGAACATGCTCTTTCCACTTGCTACAGGTCACATAAAAAGATTACCCTTCTTGTATTGTTAACGTCGATTTCTTACCACTCTTTTTTTTTATAACATTATACCATAATAGTTCAACAATTTTTTTTTCTTAAGCTCAGTGGGTTCATTCTATGTCTAATGCATCTCATTACCTTATTATTTCATATGACGATTAGCAGTCAGTTTTGCATACTTTGGCCTTGAAAACAAAAAATCGGTTAAGAATGGTTTGTTGCTAAAACTGTCAAGCCTACACGAGACATTCAAAAACATATGAAACAAACGGCATGCATAAAACAACTACATATGCTGAAAGAAATGGATGAAACACAATGTTCAATGAAGTCATCAGTTCTGCTACTGAAATCCATGGGGTGTCCTCATCAGGATCCTCATCTCTTAACCGGAGCAGAAAGTAGCTACAAAGAGTGTCTCTTGCTCTGGAGGACCAGGGATGTCTTTAAACAGAATCTGTCACCTGTAAATAGAACCATGTAGATGTGCGCTTGTCTGGCGATTGTAATGCTCTTTGTCCCATCTTTCTTTGTGCCCCCAAATCTGAGAAATAAGCTTTTTAATTTCATGCAAATTAGCCCCTAGTTTCAACGATGACATTGTCTTTGCATATCATTCCACCCGAGGCTCCGCTCATCCTCTTTGCCAGCCATGTCCTTACCACTTTGACTGACAGGGAAAGGTAGGGTAGAGGTAATCATACCTGGCACTAAAGTCATGCTGCTGCACAGTACAGATCTGGAGCTTGGCAGGCAGATGCATAGTACGGCATTTATTTGCCCGGCAATCTACAGCCCTGTACTGCACAGCCACCTTTACCTTTACACTGCCTAACGTCAAAGTGGTGGGGCATGGCCTGCAAAGAAGATGAGGGTCCCATGCAACGGTAATGCCCTTGTTCCTCCTAGGGGCTAATTTGAATAAAATTAAAAGGCTTATTTCTCAAAATTTGAGGCACATAGGAAGATGGGACCAAGTGCATTAGAACCTCCTGCCAAGCACACATCTACAGAGGCTGGCGGTTTTATTTACAGGTAGGTGGTGACAGATTCCCTTTAAACTACATGTGCAGCCCACTGATTTCAATGAGGACTGTGAAATGCGCTGGAATGAAACCAAACACTTGCTACAGCTGAACACTGGGAGACGATCACTGGGAGTCCCAGCAAAACATAGCCTGATCAGCTTAGTTGGGACGCGCTTCTATCAAGAAGTATACATTCTCCAAAGTGGCAACTACTTTCAGTGACCTTGGCTTTGGCTGATTTATACTGAATTATGACTCTAGCACAACAACAACAGGTATCATCCATCAAAATTGGTTTAGACAAATAGAACTCATGCAATATGAAACAATGCTACTTTTTATCTGATTTGGAGCCAATTTTGATACATGAAACCATTATTTTGTTTCCCACCATGTACTGTACCCACCATTGCAGGCCTATAGGGACTGAAGGAACACAAGTTTCAAAATCTTCCTGAAGTCTCCTTCAAAACATATGAAAGAGGACACGACCAAAAGTCCCAAATAGCCCAAGTCATCACCTATCATGAATTTCCTAAAGAGGACCTGTCACCTCTCCTGACATGTTTGGTTTAGTAACTACTTGCACTCCCCATGTAATAACAATTCTCCAGCTTCTATTCTTATGACTCTATGTTGTGCCATTCCTCTGTTACTTGTACTAGAAATGTAAAAATAAATTGTCAGCAGTCTGCAAAAAAAATCCAACTGGGTGTTACCCATTGGCCTATGCAGGGACATGGTCCCAACTGGTAACATCCATGTCTTTGGCATGAGGCCTACAATGGTTCCAAAGCCTTTTTTACGGTATCAATAGTGAAAGGAGAAAGAAAATAAGGCAAAGAATACCCACAGTGTAAAAAATGACTATGTTTAATAAATAAAATACAAATCCAAAAACAAAAAGTTCAAGTAAAATATGTTTTCTCTAAAACCAGTTACCTTAACTTTTTTACACAGTTGGTATTCTTTGACTTATTTCCACATAAGAATCCTAATTAGTCTATTGGCACAAGACTCTATAAGTGCACTCTGCAAATATATTAACTATTTATTGTTTGACCATCCGTATATTGTGAAGTGAGTAGTTTTTTTTTACAATATCAATAGTAAAAGGCATTACCTTCAGGTACATCATCCCAGGAGCAAACATTTTATCACAATTACCCCAAAGGTCTCATAAAACATTCCAGAAGGACGAATATCTCAGACTCGCCCTGAAAAATAAAGGACAATGTAGTGAACTGTGGGACAATATCACAGCTGGATCAATTGCTATCCAGCGTCGGATTGGGGTTCCTTCGGCCCACCAGAGGTAATTATTCTCAGGGCCCAAACTCATATCATCAATAAAGTGTAATCTGTTTTAAATCAAAGAAATAGACCCTAGTGGCAAGTGATTGGCTCCAAAGTAAGCTACAAATAGTTTTTCCTCTGGACCTTTGGGACCCACTATGGGTTCAGAGACTGGGACTACCGGAGGATCCTCTGGTAGTGTGGTGGGCCAGTCCGACCCTGCTGCAATCCAACAGTATCCTCACGTGTGCAGTAATAATTCACCATGAAGATCGCCAACAAGAAACCATGGGGTTCATTATGTCTGACTAGGCATTCCACTGTGAAATATCACATCAGGACATCATAAGAAACAAACATGGAGGTGGCAGTGTAATAAACTGGAGAATAATTGCCGCCTCAGGGCTATCATGAAAGGTAACCTAAATGATGTAAGTTACTAAACAAAGCTGAAACATAATTGTGTTATGCAGCAAATAAATCGACAGGTAACCTCTGGATGACCAAGAAGACTCAAAATGGACTCCTGGCCCCGATGCTGAAGCTACCCTCAAGGGTCAGGACAGATCTCCTACAGGTGACAGCATTAGCACAGACACATTAAGGCTGCAAAACACTTACAGGGAGAGATTTACTAATGCTTGTGTAAAGTACAACTGGCTTAGTTGCCCATAGCAACCAATCGGATTCCCCCTTTCATTTTTCATAGCACATTTGGAAAATGAAAGGTGACATCTGGTTGCTCTGGGCAACTAAGTCAGTTTTCCTTTACACCAGTTTTGATAAATCTCCCCCATACTACATGGTACCAGCGAAAGAAAAGAGACAGAATTTTCCACGACTAAAGGCCCCTTTACACTGCCCGATATTCAGGAAGATTATGCCTAATGAGCATTTATATGAACGCTCGTTGGCTATAATCAGCCTGTTTAAAAGTGCCACCAAAGTGTTCATTGGGTAATAAGATTGTTCGTGCAGACAGCTTGTCACGGTGGGGAGTGGGGGAAAACCCCCACCATACAATGTGGGGAAAATAAGGTAGGAGCTAGGCCTGGAAACAGGGAAAGGGGAGCTGGAAACCAACTAAGCATCCCTAAGTCCTATCCCTGACCTCCTGACTGTATGAGCCGGCCTTGATGGTAGGGTGGCTCATACTCTCGAACCTGGGCCCTACTGACCCTAACGGTCCCTGCAATATGGCATCAGAAGGTAGAGACAACCGAATACTCCAAAACACGGAGGAACCAGAGTCTCCAACAGCCCTAGCAACAAAGGGGAAGAAAGCAGCCAGCAGTGGACTACACGACAGGTAAGTGTCCAGAGGCAGAAAACACCACTGCCAACAGGACCAACATGGACACCTACCAGACACAGCTGAAACAGGAACTCGAGCCGTCCACGCCACTACCACTGGATCCTGGAAATGTGCATAGGCCCAAACACACAGACCAGGCAGGACCCAGCACAAGCACCAAACACAGAATCCAGTAAAAATAACCTGGACCACCATGAGGTATGAACCATGGTGGCACCAGGCCAATGAGCTTGTAGTTCCCCCTCCGGGGAACTCCAGGGACCCCCTTGCAGAGGTAAGGACATACAAAGGATATGTCTGGCATCCATGCTGACCTTAAACACCAAACACCCCAGACATGAAACACCAAACCAGACATAACAACAAACCCCAAACATAAACCCACACCAAACATACAACCAGTGACGTAGGGTAACAGCAACAGACACAAAGAGGTGACATCAGAAGACATCAGGTGACATTGATGTCCCATAAGGTGGCCCTCAAGGACTTGGCAGATGGATTAGCACCAGCTCCTCAAGACACTGAAGACAATCTGACCTCAGGCTCACAACTCCAGAACATAAGAGCCATGAGGCCACACCCAGCTCCACCTTACACACACCTTAACCCCATACACACCAGAAATGGGAAAGGAGACAGCCTTAAAGGAGAAGTGCACACGCATGCATAACAAACAACACATTGCGATCGGCAACCAAATGCACAGCAAAAGTGTCACGGCAAACTACCACCAAGCCGTGACAAAGCTAAATCATTATTTGCCAGCAAACAATGATTCTGTATGGGGACAAGCAAAGGCATTAGCGATTGCTCCTCTTCATACTGTGGATGGGATTGCTGCATATAAGTACATCAGTCACCTCCACAGATGAGCAGGCAATTGTCAGGAAGGAGCAGTGTAAAGGGGCTTAAACTTACTGGTGACATCCTTAGAATAGATAAATGGTGGCAGGGCTGCAATAACCAGGCCACAACACCATGTATGGAGGGAGCTGTGTAGTTTCCAGGCCCGAATATGGCACCAAAGCAGCAGGGGTGCCAAGAGATTTCAAGGACTTATTGATGATCTATCCCACTTTGGCGACTTCTGTCCTACCACAGCTCCACATCACAGCTTGGAAACGTTGCTTTATTGTTGTTGGTGACACTCAATCTACAATAAAACCTTAATTGCATGACAAATTCCCTCGGAGTGCCGTTCCTTACTCTCTGTAGACTTAATGATCTAGCCTAGGTCATCAGTAAGTTAATCCTGGATATTACATGCCACATACATAAAGGGTGCACAAGGGGTCGACATGGAAGGCAGAGTCTTTGTTTAAGAACTGTGAGAAGGACCGTTGTGCTCAAGGCTCTAAAAGAACCTCCCCCCATTAGTTTGTTAGCAATGGTAGAGGTGGCCCTTCTGTTCGCATCTTTACCTACCTCATGAGCAGGGGTGGACTGGGAACTTAAAGTGGCCCTGGAAAAATAAATAAATAAAGGCCCTTCATTGTAGGTGGGTCCAAGCTGACAGAAGGCAGCCAACAGAAGTAGATGAGGTCAGCAATACCGTAGTGCAGAACAAAATACCACCCAAGCAGAAACAAATGCCACACGGCACTACCATATACTGTTATGAAACTGTATCACAGTCCTGAGGAAGGCAATACAGTTGAATTCAGAAGGGCACATGCGGCCCTATTTTTATATTTTTGTTTTTCAATACCTATTATTCCATGATTTTCTGTGACTTTAATATGGATGGACTATGTATGGTCCGACTTCCGCTGCTAGGCAGTCAGCTAAATAAAGGCCTCCACCCCTCTCTGATTGTTTACCCAAGCACAGCGCCATACATACGGCTTTGGCTAGTATCGCAGCTCACGTCTATTCAAGTCATGGAAAACCACTCATGCACACAATCCGCAAAACATGGATCCCGGCCATTTGCATGGCAAGAATTATTTTTTTCATTCATGTAGAAATCTTCTATCCTTGTCCACAAAACGGACTGCGGGCTGCAGGATGGTCATATGGATGCGGAGAGCACATGGTGTGCTGTCCACATCTTTTGCGTCCCCATTGAAGGAATAGGTACGCATCTGATCCACAAAATATGTGAATCGTCCCAAACATATGATCGTGTGCATGAGGCCGAGTCGGCGTTCAGGCCTGAGATTGCAATGTAAAAGATGGGACCGGTAAGCTCTCTGTGTTCACTCTCGGTTATTATGCTCCTGTTTTGTACTTGGAGAATTGTTTCGCTCTCTCCTTGTAAAACCCATAAGAAAAACATAAGCAGAACCAAAAATTTCACTCTAAATCAAACACTAAACACGGGCTCTGGGCATTCATGCTCTTCTTTCGGCAAACTTTGTGAAACTATTATTAATATCGAGGAGTTCGAGCCAATGTGTTTTCATGCAGAGTCCAGTATCTGCTGGCAGAAAAATAAAAGCAGAAATTTATCACAAAAACAATGTATGCTCAGTAAAATGCAGAAAATAACCAAAACATATTTGAATGGATAGGGGCTTCAAACATGCTCACGACTGTAATATATCCTCCATAGAATGTATAGAGTATTTTCTAAACGAATACCCATTGATTCATACGTATGAGTTATTTTGTCTTAAAATTCAAGAACAGCCAGCCCTAAGTGTGCCAACCACAGCGCCTCGAAGCCCTTATTCCATTCAGTTCTTTACCATCAGCCGCCATTCTTAGCAACTTTCTCCCCCCGCATGCAGCAGAGAGAACGGTCACTTTCTACTTCCTGTTTCTGGTGCTGTCGGATAACAGTTCCCCTCTTTCCTAGGAGAAAATCTGCTCCTACACATATCCTCACCGGCGGAGGGCAAAATACCTTATCGAGGTGCCACACATGGATCACATATGGTCCTTGGGCTGCTACTTGGGCGTCAAGAAGGTGGTCTGCTCCCCGGCTGGAGAAAATTATATAAATGGAATTGGTTTGTTCCAATCTTTCTCCGATTTGTAAAAAAAATTCCAATGATAGCTACCTTGGATGTGGGTTTTTAAAAGACTCAACACTTTGGGTCCTCCAGGGGGTTCTCTAGGATATATTATATTGATGGCTTATCCTTAGGACAGGTCATCAATATCTGAATGGCGGGAGCCTGACATCCCCTGCCAATCAGCTGTTCTGCAGTAGCTATTGCCAGCTATGGAGGAGCTAGCAGACGGAGATGGTTACTGTAGCACAGCGTTCATTCGCTTCAGTGGGAACAGCACTGCAGTAACCACCTATGTCCACAATACAGTGGATGGATCTGTGGTGCCTGCCCCTGGAGCCGGAGCAACTTAAAAGCAGCTGATCTACATAAGTGCAGAGAGTCGGACCCCCGCCAGTGAGCTATTGATGACCTATCCTCACAATAGACCATCAATATAAAAATCCCAGAGAACCCATTTAAGTTGTACCTTACATTATAGCTGCTGTTAGGCACATACAGTAACTCTATCGAGAGTTTCATAAAAAGCGTGAAGAACAGCTCATCTTAGTACTACTGTATCTGCATTGACCATGTGGGAGATGAAAGGTGCCATCCAGCAACTACTTAACAGGAATAGGCCATGTAGTTTTATGGTAAGATGACATCAATTTATTAGCTATTCAAAGAGGAGAGGAACAGAAACACATGTTCAGTAGGTGAATGAATGGGAAGAGTCAGATGAAATAAGGTTATTTATTTCCACTTCATTATAAGAGCGCAGCCGCGTGGTCAGGTTTTCGAAACCAGGAGCGGATTAAAATAAATGTCATATCTGTTCTTTATGCCTTATCTCCTTTTATGATCCACTCCTGATTTGGCTTCCAAAATTGCATTAGTAACCTGACCGTGTGGCCGTACCCTAAGGGTCCTTGCACATGGAAAAGCTGTGGGCATAGACTGTAAGGCTGTGCACAGAATCCCCACACAAGACAGGCAATAAAGGCATGATCACTGGGGGTCCAATTGCTGAAACACCCACATTTCTTGAGAAGTGGGTACTTGAGTAGCTTGCATATAGAGCAGTGGTAGTCCTGCCGTCCCATAGACAGTGAATAGGACAGTGGTAATGCACAACCCTGTTCCATTTACACAGGGGACCTCAGGGCCCCCATTATCAAGATTATGGGGGTCCCAGCACTCTGACCCCCAGTGATCATACCTTTATCAACTATGCTTGTGGATAGTGGATAAAGGAAAAAACCCTTAAGGGACTGTAGGTTGATCTGCACAACGTAAGTCAAATTCATACCCTTTAGCTGCTCCTTGCAATTATTACGCTTTTATACCAGCCTATAAATACTAGATGTATCACCGCAAAAAAAATTAAAAAAAATTCTTCTGATGTGCAGTGGATTTCCTAGGAACAAGATCCATCAAGGTTTTCAATTTCACAGGTTGGCAAGGCAGAGGCTTCAAAGTAGGGTGCATGCGATCCTGTAGAAAAGAGAGGGTGTAGATGTGTACAATATATGCCTATTATTCAGGGATATATTGTATTTACAAGAATGGATATATTTGGGTCAAAAAGAGAAAGAAAGAAAGAAGAGGTTTTGATGTTTCTCAGTTTTATCCGTTTGATGAAAGAACTGTATAGAAATGTTAGTTAACAAGATTCACATGTGAAGGCTTCTCGGTTCTTGATAAGTCAGACGCCTTTCAAATATCAATGTGGAGAACTGCGGCGCTCATCAAAGGGGAAGAGATGCAGATGCCTCTTCCGCTTCTACAACTCAAGCCTCAGTTTACTTGATTCATTCATTGCACATTCTTTGCATTAGTTTAGACATCCAAAGGGAGAGATTGGGAGGGATTCCAATATGTAGTTTATGGTAAAGATCACTGTCATAAGCTTGCTGTCTTGTTGCAAAATCGTTCAAGTACTTCAAGATGCCTCACCACATGTGAAGTAAACATGTCTGGAGCAACCCGCAGAACACAACCTGGCCCAGGGATGTTTTATGGAACGGGTGTTATCAAGTAAGCCGGATATATAGATCCTAGGACAATAATGGCATGTGAATATGGCGTGGGAAGTAATGAGTTAATGTAATGGAACCTATTATAGAAACCTAAAGTTAAAGTAAAACTACACTGACCAAAAATATAAACGCAACACTTTTGGTTTTGCTCCCATTTTGCATGAGCTGAACTCAAAGATCTGAAACATTTTCTACATACACAAAAGACCCATTACTCTCAAATAGTGTTCACAAATCTGTCTACATGTGTGTTAGTGAGCACTTCTCCTTTGCCGAGATAACCCATCCCACCTCACAGGTGTGGCATATCAAGGTGCTGATTAGACAGCATGAATATTGCACAGGTGTGCCTTAGACTGCCCACAATAAAAGGCCTCTCTGAAATTTGCACAGTTTTGCCTTACTGAGGGGGGAGGGGGGGTTCAACGTGCCAGACACCATTGAATGTGAGCATTTGCCCACTCAAGTCAGTTACGACGAACTGCTGTCAGGTCCAGACCCCCATGAGGACGACGAACATGCAGATGTGCTTCCCTGAGATGGTTTCTGACAGTTTGTCTGCTCAGAAGTCCCAGGTAGATAGGTGTGTTCAGTCTAAAAGAGGCGCTACCCTCAATATATTGCATGAAAATTTTGACTAAAACCTTCAGAATCACAGGTGCAGATCCATGAAGCAAACATAATTACAAAAAACAAAACGGCTGCACACCGTTATATATACAAACAATAGAGCTAAGAAATGGGGGTCATTCTAGATAAAAGTGGTACAATACCGACTATAAATGAATAATAGAAGCTCTTAGCGCACATACGTGTCGGGCCCACCTACCAAGCAAGGTGGCTTCAACAGATGGGTCCTAACACTAAATATACTGCCTCACTTTGGACATACTTAAGACTACAATATTCAGGGCAGTGTAGGAACCAGCTACAAACATACAAGTGTGGCATTGCCTGGTTGCAGCTCAATCCCATTTATATGAACGTACCAGGCACAGCATCTCATCCATACAGCATCTCATCCACCATTTGATTGGGATGAAATATCAACCCATTGTCTTATCCACAGAGGCAACTGTGTAAAGAGAAAGGGATTGCCATGGAGCCCTATGGCCACTTCATTCTGATGATTAAAAGGGGTCTCAGGGGTTGGACCCCAACCATTCAATTACTGATCTTGAAGGGAACCTGTTGAACATGGTGTCTAATCTGCAGGGAGAAGAGCAGAAGGAACTGAGAAGATTGATATAAACATTTCTGAGAAAAGATTGGGTAAGTGAGAGAGAGAGAAAA